>NW_007726714.1:2091-19782 GCF_000696425.1 Galeopterus variegatus
TAAGTGGAGCATAGAGGATTTTTAGGACAGTGAAAATACTCTGTATGATACTATAATGGTGGACACATGTCACTATAAATTCGTCCAAATCAATGTACACTTATGTACATTTAAATAGCTGTACATTTGCCCATAAAATGTACAACACCAAGAGTGAATCCTAATGTAAACTATGGTGTAAATGTATTACTCTGGTGGAGGATATTGATAATGCAGGAAGCTGTGCATATATGGGAGCAGGGGGCATGTGGTAAATCTCTGTACCTTCTGCTCAATTTTGCTGTGATCTCAAACTGTTCTAAAAAATAAAGGCTATTTTAAAACAAACAAACAAAAAAACCCTAATCCTCAATGTGATAGTATTTTAAGATACGTCATGAGAGTGGAACCCTCATGATGGGATTAGTGCCCTCATGAAAAGAGACAGAAGAGATGCGATCTCAGCCATGTGAGGACACGGGGAAAAGCAAGATGTCTACGTGTCAGGAATAGGACCCCACCAGACACTGGATCTGCCAGTATGTTGATTTTGGATGTCCCACCCTCCAGAACTGTGAGAGATAAATGTTTGTTGTTTAAATCACTCAGTCAATGTTAGTTTGTTATTGCAGCCCAAATTGACTATGACACCAGGGAATAAAATATTTGAAAATTCAGCAGGTTCACAATGAATTGGATTGGCAAGAAAGGTAAACATATCCTAACAGAAAAGAAAACATTGGAGGAATAATGATTGCTTCTCTATGGCTTTCTAGATTGTTTAGAAAAAGCATTAAGTCAATACAATGCTTGAATGGACAGCTATTTTAAGAGTATATATATTTAAAAGAATGCTTAATGAATTTGAACATTCTGTTGAAAGACTCAGAATTTTATACCCAAAATTCTTTTATCATTTACAAAAGAATATTAGGATGTGGCAAATCACAATTTTTAAAAAACTAAGTCTGTTTATAAACTGCAGCATAAAAAATAATTTCACCATTTTGAAAAGCTTGAGATGTTCTTAGAAGAATATAAAATCTTAACTTAAAAAACAGTCGGTACAGTCACTCTCAGTGGTATTAAAAAATGATTCAAAATAATATTCAATAACAACAAAAAACTATTTCCTACCAGAAATATCGAAACACTTTTTCCTCCCATGTAGAATGTGTGCGGACAGCTGTATAAAGCAAGACTGCTGAGTCAAAGGTAAAGGTGGATATTAAAAAAGCCATATTGCTGATAGCCCTGAAAGAACAAATTACCTTTGAAATGGAAAATCCTTGACCAGCCAAATGGGATTTTTTAAACCTTTTCCCCACCTTTTTTTTTTTTATGAGAGGGAAAAGAAAGAAAGAAATCTTTTAACAACCAAACCATATACTGGTGCTGAGTGCTGAATTTGTGAACTTTCAGACATTTCTCCAACTGAAGCTGAATCAATCAGCTCTTTGTTATGGAGCAAGATTTAAAGACATTTGATTAATCTTAAAAGGCTTAGCTCAATCTGATAGCCACAGATGGTCTTTGATTCATTGAATATAGTGATTCTAATAGGATATTCTATTCTATTCTCCACTCATGAAATCAGAAGAGTATTTAATAATTGTCTCTGAGCCTGTGGACTGTCAAGCAATACTTGTGGAAATCATATAATTTTACTAATAAGAAAATTCCCTGTAATGTTGGACTTGGGTGGATTGTTACATGCTATAGTTATACAAGTATATGTGTGATGAAATTTATCCAAGAATTGCCTGGGAATATAAAAATAAAATAATGGATAAGTAAAATAATGTCAAAGTAAATTTATAAAATGTCTTTTGCTTAAGTAAACAAAAATAAGCATTGATTACTATTTCATCAATTTTTTCAATGTATATTTATTAGTCCCTGTTTGTGATAAAGTTTCAGGAAGTAGTAAAGGGTTGGATCGTTTTATACTTTGAAAATCACAATCACTATCTTAAATGGCTGACCCAGTATTTAGCCTACGGAGGGGATTTGTTTGGCCAGAATAACTTTACCAAATGAACAAACAAATGAACAAACATCTGAGCAAACCTTTTATGTAATAATCTAGATTCCTGGATTTTGGTTGCTCTGTAGTTCATCCCAGTATCTCCACTTACAGAATGAAGGAATATAAGGTTGTTTCTTTTCACTACGCTTCATATGCCTATCTCTATATACTTTTGAGTTTTTAAGACTATGATTCCTGATCTAAATTATAGTTCTGAACTCTTACTAGTAAACTTGGCAAACATTAGCAATTAATTTAAGAATTGTATTTCTTAGCTTCGTTTCACAAGAAATTGAACTAAATTATAATAAAATCCCTCCCAATATCTGTTCTCTATTGTGTGAAGCATTTCTTATGCATCCCACCAGACAATTAACCTTCTTCTATGATCCTTTTAAACTTGATACAAAGGACCACTTGTGAATATTGTGCCATTATTGTTAATTTTATGTCTCCCAAGTGAGTTATAAACAGGAACTGTTACACTTCTTTCTGTGTAACGGAGACGAAAAAAAAATTACTCAAAGCACCATGAATGTGATGAGAAGCCTGAAGGGACTGCACCTCAGCAACTCCTCTGTTAGAAGGAGAAAACTGGGTACAGCCCCAATTCAAACTTAGCTTCTGTTTTTTATTGTAAAGACAAGGAAGTTTCACAAAAAAAATCAGTTGATTCAATCATTGCAAAAGGGTACAAAGTCATGGGCAGTGTGACAAAAGTTATCTATGGCTAAGTATAGCTTAAACAATGAAAACTAGTAACATCAGTAAAATTAACAGTGTAACATTCCAAAGTACAATTTGTGAAAAGCTAAGTCAGTCAAACTGCAATCATTATTTAAAATATAACCTCTCCTCAAATGATTTAAGCAGTTACATTCTTATGATTAAATCTAAGTTTAATTGTCTCTAAAGTTTCCAGCAGACAACTTGCCCTTAGCAAACACTTTTTCACATCTTTCCTTTCAACAATTCTTAAAATCTCTTAACAAAATAAGTATGATCCACCTGTTAGCTCTAAACTCATTAAAGTATACTATCCCATACCTAAGCAGTGATTAGAGTTGATTAGATGGGCTATTGCCATGCTATGTGTAGACTGTTGTCTCTTAACTGAAGACTGTAGTCCCATGCATGCATTTACCTAAACACCCTATTCCAATAATCAAATGAGAATCAATATATATTTAATTAGAATGGATTAAATGGGCTGTTGCCACATTAACTGTGGGCTGTGGCCCCCTGACTGGAGACCGTTGCCTCAGACATGCATTTACCTAAAAACCCTATTCTAAAAATCAACTGAGAATCAAGATTCCTAACCCTCTACAAGGAAAAACAGGACTGTCTTTTCTTGATAGTATCTGATAAACTATAGGCACCCTGGTACTTTGTTCAATAAGTAAATGGTTGTCTTAGGCATTCTCATTCCCTAAATATGCACATCTCCTACTCAATAAACTCCATTTGAATAAAATACTTGAGTTTGTGCATATAATTTTTGGAAATCAATTTTTATATTAAAATAATATTGCAATATAAATAGAAAATCAGAAATGTATGTAGCAACAAAAACCCTCAACATTTTCATTTTATTAAGTGATTTGAAATGGAACAATCTCTGCAACAATGAAGTATTGGGAAAGAGTCACAGATTGAAGAAATTTAAGAGAAGAGAGCCAATTTACATGAAGGAAGAAAGAAGAAACTTCTTATGTTAGGGAAAGGCAAGAAAGCAGAAAACCTAAAGGGAAGAACAGCTGTGAAGCAGGTTGCAAAATAGCCTCAGAGGGTTTTAAAATAATGATGGCATTTTTGAATCAGGTCTTAGTATGAATGAGATATAAGCCACTAGTGAGTTTAATAGCGTGTTAACATTTTTCTTTTTATTCTTGAGCAGAGGCCAGTAACATTATTTGTTTCAATAAGCAGAGAGTAAGGTAAATAATAGAGAAGAAAATTAAAATAGCTCATCTCTAGGATTGAGTTTCTTGAATATCCCTGGGGTATTTTATTTTTGTGTTTAATGATAGAATAGACATGCTTATTCCATATCTTCTAACATCGTGCGGACCACTAACTGTCATATAAGTCATTTTGCCATATCTATAACACTTTTCTTGATATAGAGTATAGTTCCCCACCAAATAAGAATTTTTAAAAAAGAATAATAGAGAAGCATGTCCTGAATCTAAATAATCTATATCCATTATTTCAATTCTAAGAATAAGTTAAGACTATCATTATAGATTTTAGTTATTGCTGTTTGTTTTGATTTTCTTTTCCTTTATGAGTTAAATATTTGAACAAGCTTTTTTGAATTTTTTTAATAAGCAGCAATGTCAAGTAGATGAACATTAACTGTAGTCTGTGTGCATTCATTGTAAAACAGAATGATAACTTTTGTTCTAAAGTTTAAAATTGCAAACTTCTGTTAGCCAGTAAAAAATCAGTTTAATGCTTATATGTTGTTGAACACATGGCAGATGAAAATGATCTGTTTTAGAAAGATTTAGTATTCAAAGAGAATTGTAATTAAGAGAAAAAATCATCTGCCCACCCGGTTTCCTTTGATTATGTTCTTGAAGCCAAATAGCATTAGGTGGTCACACAGTTGGGACAATGCTGACCCTCTCTTGTCATTGCCAGCTAATTGCAGTAGAATTCCCCTACATTATTTTTACATTCCTCTGATAGAAAAACATTTTGTTAATATCCAAAATGTAAGTTGCTCTGAACTTATTCGTGAATTATTAAATATTGAATGAATCAAGAATTCTGGATAAGATATAATAAGAAAGCTTCTTCTCTTTCATTTTATATCTATCTATCTATCTATCTATCTATCTATCTATCTATCTATCTATTTATTTTTTGACAGCTGACCAGTACAGGGATCTTGTGAATTTTTAAGGAGCTGTGTGGGGCAAAACAGGAGCAAGCAATGAGGGAAAGCTATTTAATAGTGGAGTTTAAAATATTTAAATTTATTTCTCCAAGTCTAGATATTCTCCGACACCTAAAAGTCATGTCATCATTGGTGCTGTCTAAGATGCTGCTGGACAAATAATCATTGTGTTTTGGTAAATTACAGTGGGACTTCAAGAGCCATAATTATCAGAGGTAATGGCTACTGGTACTGGGAACATGTAAAGAGATAATTAGAGAACTGAGCATTACTATCTCAACTTAATCTTTAATTCTTTGGTGGTATGTGCTACATATTAATTCATTTGAGCAATTATATAATATTATATGACTTTTATCATATTATAATGTCCACTCAAATAATATTTAATAAACTCTGAGAAACTCTGTTAACCTCTAATACTTAAATGTACTATTATATTCTGAACTGTTACATGACCTCTACATACCATGCCAAAGGCAGAATTAATCCATTGCTTTTCTGAATTCCTGCTTGACATTTTTCAAGCTTCCAATCACAGCTTTTGCAGAGTTATTTGCTTAGTTATCAGTGACCTCTACAGCCTTCTGAGCCATTAGGAATTATCTCCATTTGCAGCTATATCATTGTGCAAAGTACACGTTACTATAGGCTATTTGCAGAAAACTATTTATTTTAATATAATTGAAATTCTTTCTTGTTTGTTTTATCAGTCTCTCTGTCTATATATATACACACAGACATTTATGTACACACAAATATTTATGTTTGTGTGCACTTATTTATATTTATCTAGAAATTTATTAATACATATTCTGATAAGCACTACAGATAAGGACATACAAATGAAAACCATGTCTTCTCCTTATTCAGGCATCTCATTGGCACAATAGCCCTTTTAAATAAAATAGCTTGAAATTTTGTAATATCTGAACATGGTGGCCAGGATCCAAACCAGAGATAATGTGCAATTTTGGTCTTTTAAGTCAAATTTCAGGTTGTACATTCTTTTCTTTTAGAGATATGACTCAGTTTTCAGACCATTCCTCTAGCCATGTAGTTATTAATGTCCATCTTGATCTCTACCTTTCACAAAGGAGAAATAAATAGGTTACATTGCAAAAACTCAAAAAGTTGTACATTTCTTACTTGGGGTATTCCAAATGTTATTGTTTTTACTGTGCAGCATGCCATTTACAAGAAACTATATTCAAAACAAGCATTTAAATTATAAGGAAGAGAAGCAGGTAAGAGAGCATGCCCAGAGTCCTAGGCAAGGAGCCTAGGACCACAAACCCCTCCACCCAGAAGCAGACAACATAGCACACCCAGAGTCCCAGGCAAGGTGTTGAGAGCCACAGTCCCCTCTGCCTAGAAACAGGCAAGAGAGCATGCTGAAAACACTTCCATGTGGGTGGTCCACCACAGCCACCACAATAGCCACAGCTGCCAAAAAAGTGGCTCAATACCAAAATAGCAGCCACAGCCACTGTGCAGGTGGCCTGCCAGACACTCAACTGCATTAACACAAAGTGAATCACCAGCAGAGACCAGAAAAAGAAGAGGATGTCTCTTTCCTCAAATCCCTCTCCAGAGTAATAGAAGAAGCAACTAGTCCACCAGACAACCAGACATCAACGTAGAGATACTAGAAATACAAAAACCCATGAAAATATGACACCACCAAAAGAATACAGTAATTCTTTAATGCCAGACCCTATACTGCATGAAACCCTTGAAATGACTGACAAGGAATTCCTAGCAACGATGTTAAAGAAACTTACTGAGATATGAGAAGACTCATCTACACGATATAATGAAACAAGAAAAAAAATCCAGGATATGAAGTAGGAAATTTACAAACAGATAAATACCTCAAAATGAATGTAGCAGAACTCATGCAACTGAAACATTCACTCAACAAAATAAAAAACAGAACCAATAGCTTAAGCAACAGACTAGAAAAGCAGATGAAAGAATTTCTTACCTTGAAGATTGTTTTTTTGAAATAACCCAAGTGGACAAAAAAAAGGAAAACAAAACTTTAAAAAATGAAGAAAATATGAGAGCTAACAGACAACCTAAGTGCACAAACATCCAAATCATAGGTGTCCCAGAAGGGGAGTAGAAAGGAAAAGGCATGAAAAACGAATTCACTGAAATAATAACAGAAAATTTCCCAGGTATCATGAGAGACAAGGACTTCCAGATACAGTGGGCTCAAAGATCCCCAAACAGATTCAACAGATAAATATCCTCTCCAAGACACATTACAGTCAAACTGGCAAATCTCATAGACCAAGAAAGACTCATAAGAGAAGCAAGAGAAAAGCATCAAGTCACCTATAAGGGAGCCCCTATCAGACTAGCAGTACACTTCTCAACAGAAACTCTACAGGCCAGAATAAAATGGTATGATATATCCAAAACACTAAAAGAAAAACAAAACAAAACAAAACAAAACAAAAAAAACCTGCCAGCCAAGAATACTACACCCAACAAGGCTATCCTTCAGAAATAAGGGAAATATAGTGTATTTTCCAGACAAACAAAAGATGTGGGAGTTCACCACCACATGACCACCCTGCCAGCCAAGAATACTACACCCAACAAGGCTATCCTTCAGAAATGAGGGAAATATAGTGTATTTTCCAGACAAACAAAAGATGTGGGAGTTCACCACCACATGACCAGCCCTGGAGAAATCTTCAAGGAAGCCCTTAGCCCTGGAGAAATCTTCAAGGAAGCCCTTTATCTGGAATCTGAAAAACGATAATCACTACCACAAATACACATGAAAGAACAAAACCCTCAGGTAGAAAAAAATGCAAATGAGAAAGAGAAAGAAACTAAATCTTACCATCACAAAAAGCTATAGTGACAACATAACAATGCCCTTACTTTATTTCTGATTTGAGTAATTTTGGTCTTCTCTCTTTTTTTCTTGGTCAGTCTAGATAAAGGTTTGTACATTTTGTTGATCTTTTTAAGGAATAAACTTTTGGTTTTATTGATTTTCTCTATTGTTTTTTAATTCTCTATTTCATATATTTCGGCTGTAACCTTTGTTATTTCCCACTTGTATTTGCTTTTGGTTTAGTTTGCTCTACTTTCTCTACTTTCTGAAGTTAGAAGTTTACATTACTGATTGAGATTTTTCTTATTTTTAATATAGGTGTTTACAAGTATAAATCTTCCTCTAAGCACTTCATGATTCCTGCATTCTATACATTTTGATATTTTGTGCTTTGTCTTTTTCTCAGAGTACTCTGTAATTTCACTGTGATTTTTCTTCTTACCCATTGTTTATTCAGGAGAGTGGTGTTTAATTTCCACACATTTGTGAGTTTTCTCAAAAACAGACCAAAAACAGAATTTCTTTCTGTTATTGTGGTCAGAAGAAATATTTTCTATGATCTTAATCATTAAAAAAATGAAAAATTTGAATAAAAAATAAACTATACAGAAAAATAATAAAGTAAATATTTTATTTGTTTAAAATGATATGAAAAAATGTTATCAATACTTTGGAATTTGCTTGTGCACCCCTCATACTCTCTTTCCTTCCTCTATCTACTAAGAGTAATTCCTTATTATACTTCAATAAGTTTGTGGAAAAATTGAATTAAAAGATAATACTTTGTTTAAAATGATATGAAAAAATATTATCAATACTTTGGAATTTGCTTGTGCACCCCTCATACTCTCTTTCCTTCCTCTGTCTCCTAAGAGTAATTCCTTATTATACTTCAATAAGTTTGTGGAAAAATTGAATTAAAAGATAATACTTTAAAATTAATTAAATAAAAGATAAAGCTTTCATGAGCTTTTTGAAGACCCCTCATATATCCATAAATATATATATTTTTTTGTCCACATATAATTATATTGTATGAGATCTGTCACCTACGTCTTTGTGATCAGCTATACATTTTACTTTTTAAAACTTTTTTCTTTAACTTTTGAATTTAGACCTCAAATAACACCATTTTCTCCATGGCTTTACTTTGGTTACTTCTAGGCACTTACCTCTCAAGAAAAAGAGCATTATATCTTGAAGTGGTGAAACTGACCAGAGTTAACAAAAATCTCCAAAGCAGAGCCTTTGAAAAACATGAATAACTACCCTTTCCCTTTGTTTATAAAGAACATGAAAATGACAAGTCCTCAATTTACACCTTCCCAATGTAGGTAATGTAGAGTTAATGTATAAATGAGAATAAAAAATGTATCAGAAATGATCCGTTGTTTAAAGATTTTAAAGAAATAACTCCAGGATAATTGGGCTTCTTCTAAGAAGAATGTGCTCATTTTGGCATTTTCTAAGAAACATTTTTGTTTCTTCTTGATTTCCCAAAAAGATTAAAAATGTACTAAAAAGAAAATGAACCACAACAAATCAGCTCACTCACAAGAAATACTATTGGGTAATGATGAGACTAACCAACACATTATTGCAAAGTGACAAAACTCAGCCTGAACTGGTGAAAGAATTTAAAAGTGGCAGCTACATTTACTTGTAAGTCCACATGGGATCCACACATACACAACTCCCATTCTTTGCAATGTGTTTCTCTAAGCAAATTGCTATTAAAATTAAGTTATTCTGTACATTACAGTGTACAAAATATTGAAGTCATCTTCATTCAGAATTTTTAAGACCTTGATTTTCATTTTTCTCTGGCTTCCAGTGTCATTGTTAAGAAGTACAATGGCCATCTCTGTGCATGTGAATATGTGTATGGGTATTTTATTCCTGGAAACTTCTAGCATGTTCAATTTGTCCCCAGTCTTCTAATATTTCAGGAAAATTTACATTTGCATAAATCGATTTTCTTTTATTTGCTTATCACTGTATGAACTCTGTGAGTCTAGAAACTTCACTCAGTCCTGGTAAATTTTCTTGAAGTTTTTGTTTATTTGTTTGTTTACTATTATTTTCTTATATCATTTCTTTTTCTTTTCTTTAATAATATTAGATGGATATTTGGATCTTCTAGACTCTTCTATTTTTTTAAAGCTGTTTTCTCTGTTTTATGGGAGGTAAAGTGTACTTTAAATTATTCTATTGAATTTTTACATCTGCCTTCAGATTTTTAAAAAATTTCCAAGACTCTTTTTAAAAGTTAATATTGTTCATTTCTTATATATTATGACCATGCACAGATATATATGCAGACAGACACTCAAACGTAGATAGATAGAAAGACAGACAATAGGTAGATAGATAGATAATGTGTTAGTCTATGTATATTATCTAGGTTTTCCTTTTTTCTCTTTGTGTTGTTTGCTCTTGTTCATAAAAATGGCTTGCCTAAGATTTTGTATCTCTGGATATTGTAATGGTTAAGTTTAGGTGTCAACATAACTGGATTAAGTCATACCTAGAAATATGGTAAAGCATTATTTTGGGGTGTGTCTATGAGAGTGTTTCCAGAAGAAATTTCCTTATGAGCCTGAATGGACTAGGTGGGGAAGATCCGTCCTCCATATGGGCAGGCACCATCCAATCTGCTGGGGGCCTCCCAGAGAGAACAAAAACAGAGGAATAGGAGAATGAATGTCTGTCTTTATCTGCCAGAACTAGAATACACTCTTCTGTCTATAGACATCAGAAATCCAGGATCTTCAGCCTTTGCGTTCCAGGACTTATACCAGCAACCCTAAGGCTTCCAGGCCTTTGGACTTAGTATTTAGAATGGGAATATTTCTGTAGATATCTACACGTGCCATTGAGGAATTGGAATACACAAATTGGTGATTACAAGGTAAAAATTGCTATTGTTGTCAGACCAGAAATCCAGGATCTTCAGCCTTTGCGTTCCAGGACTTATACCAGCAACCCCAAGGCTTCCAGGCCTTTGGACTTAGTATTTAGAATGGGAATATTTCTGTAGATATCTACACGTGTCATTGAGGAATTGGAATACACAAATTGGTGATTACAAGGTAAAAATTGCTATTGTTGTCAGATAGAATGCCCTTTGGATAGCAATTGTGAGTTCAGGATTCTCATTTATTATAATCATTTATGGCATGTTTCCTTATCCTTGCCTAACATCTCAATCTAAGTAAGGGGAAGCTCCCGTTGTTCTCATACTGCAAGTCTCAACTCTTGGCACATTGGATACAAACTGAAAGGGTTTCTTTCTAAACGTCCACGCATTTTTTTCTATTTACAGATCCATTAGTTATGATGATACATATTTCTTTCCTACAGCACTTTACTGAAGATAAAAATAGTTACAACACTTTAACATAGTAACTTTCCTACTCCTCACTCCCCTTACATCTGACTCAGTTTTCTAAATTTCCAGCCTAGGCAGGTAAATGATCAAAGTTGCAGGTTTCAGCTATTCCTTCCCTACCCAATAACAGGGATTGTTGCCTTCCCCATAGTGAATGCGGAAATGCTAACTGCTCCTCAGCCTTTCCTAACTCAGGCTATTTCAAGTATTATTGTCCAATCAATGCCACACTACTTTTCTTATAATGGGTATTTTTCAATATTATTAGTTTCAAGTGACAAAAAGGATAATTTAAAAGATTTTATGTACATCTGACTTCAACTAAGCTCTCAGTGAGAAAAACAATGGTACTGCCACTAAATCTGTTTCTTCATCTGGAGACTCTTTTTTTTTTTTTTTCTCTGTAATGGCTTAATTATTTGACATTTTGTCAATACATTGTGGTAAATGTAGACACCATATCTCCAGATTTACAAATTATCAAAATTGTACTAGGAAACTTTTCCCAATGCTTTCAGCCAAAGCACCTATATTGATTCTGACTGGTTGAAGTTGGGTCATTTGCTTAGGTCTGAGTTGATCATGTTTTCTGGCATGTGAAATATGTGGGATTATGAGGCCAGAATCATTCTTGGAGGCAAGAATGAGTCAGCTCCAAAATCACCATTGCTTAGAAGGAGAGAAAGGTGATTCCTCAGTGAGCTCCTAGAGAGGCAAAAACAAACAAATAAAACATATGCTTAGTTAATATTGTTAAAAAAGATATTCATTCAGACAGCAGTCAAAAGTGTGTTTATTAACCAGGTTCCAGGTTATAAACTGTTAGGAAAGTGGAATATTGCAGCATGTATTTTAATGTTATATTTTAAAATATTTTTCTGCTTTTGTGTGTGTGACTGAAACATTACCAAGCACAAGTCTGAATTCT
The DNA here is from genome assembly GCF_000696425.1 of Galeopterus variegatus. Lineage (NCBI taxonomy): Eukaryota > Metazoa > Chordata > Mammalia > Dermoptera > Cynocephalidae > Galeopterus > Galeopterus variegatus. The sequence continues at coordinate 14,184 of NW_007726714.1, forward strand.
AGCAAAATAATTGGACGAACTTTTAGCACTTGATGAATAATAAATAATCAGAATATTTTTCAGTTTATATCCTTCTCAACAAAATATTTTTATTAAATAAGAGCCATAAATTCATTATTTAATACAATTACTCAGTTTTTTGTTTTAGATTTAAAAATAACTTTTAATGATAAGACAATCCTACTAAAGGATATACCAAAGTATATATGAAAAAAAAAAAAATGCTCAGCATGTAGCAATCATTCTAATGTAAAAAAGAAAAGAAACATTCTAGAAGTATATGACTTTAAGATTATGTATAGTTCAGTTCTGCCTTTTCTGCCAATGACTTTTGAATTAAAAACAGTGCTGTTTTGTCACTGTTATAATTTTTATTTTAATAGTTTAAGAAGGATAGCAATAGAAGCTATTTCTCTCAGTCTGTGGTTTCATATCCTGTTATCAACAAATTTCCTAACAGTCAGTCTTTTAATAGCTATTTTCTTCCATTTGCCCTACAAACACCTTTAAGTAGGAATATAAGCAATTTTTAAACTTGATATTTCCATTTATATTATACAATGTTGCCTGCATTCAAAGTAAATCTTATATACTGATAGGAATCAAATATCAGTGAATTTAAAAGTACAGACTCAAGACCAATCTTCTAAAGTTGCTACCCCACAATTACAAAAAGAAATATGAATTCTTAACGTTATTGGAAGTTCAAGACATTAAGAGGGACATAGGTATAAAGTTCAAGTTTGTTTTCTGTCTATCTTATGTCAGGATATTTAACATATAGAACCCATATTTTAACCCTAGTAATATCTCCATTATTATCCACAGTTTTCCAAGGAAACCTTTTGGAGTTCAAAATATCATAACAAGAAATGTAGAACTATATATCCAAAATGTCACAGATCACTCAAAATTTCACATATTTATTCTTTTCTAAGAACATAAGAAAGGCATTGTCACAGTCCCAGCACCGGAGCCAGTTTATTACCTGCCTCTTGTAAAATTCTGCTTCCAAAGAGAAAATGTCACAGATCACTCAAAATTTCACATATTTATTCTTTTCTAAGAACATAAGAAAGTCATTGTCACGGTCCCAGCACCGGAGCCAGTTTATTACCTGCCTCTTGTAAAATTCTGCTTCCAAAGAGAAAAGAGGATGAGTAACCAAATGAGAAAATAGTGACTTCAGGTATAATTCAAATAAAATCATTTGGTTGGAGTAAGGCTGGGAAAGCTAATCTGTCACAAAATCTTTTGATAAAGAGGTAAATCCTTGTAGATAGGCTAAACAAGGATGGAACAGTACCAGTGCAGGGAAAAGAAACATAGAAAATAGAGGAGCTAGGTGGAATTTTTCAAATGGGCATTAAAAATACATCGATCCTTTACACAAAATATAAGAGAAAACCAAACCGTATATTTTACATAAGCTGTTCACACTGACAAAAATCCAATATTTGTTTCATATATGGTTTTTATTCATTTAACCAATGAATACTAATTGGTAACCTTTTATGTGTCATGTACTTAGTATAACATTAGCAATAAATTGGTGTAAAAAGGTATGATTTTTATCATTGGGGCCTTATTGTCTATAGGGATGGGATAGTCATTGCAGATATAAAAAATTTAACACATATTTGCAAATTATAGTAAGTGTTTTGAAAGAAACTGAGTGGATTAATTGGAAGAGATTAATGAGAGTTAAAATAATGTTAGACTGGACAGTGAGAGTATTTTTGTGTAAGTGAACTAATAATAGAATTTTATGTGTGAGTGATATTTTTGGGAAAAAAAAATAGGAGAAAGAAGGTAGTTAAATAAAAGAATTGTAAGTGCAAAGACCCATAGGAGGAGAGAGGGATAAATATGCCTGAAAAACTGAGAGAAGATCAGCACATCTGAAGCAGAGTAGAAGATTTGAAGTTTGCATAGAAATGACTTTGACTACATAATGTAGAATCTTGTGGCCTATATTTCATTTTAAATAAGAGGAGAAACAGTTCAAACATATAATCAGAAGAATTATGGTATGATTCTGTTATTTAAGTTTTAATCTTGTTATTGTGTGCAGAATGATCAGAGGAGGAAAAAGAAAACTTACAATGAACACTTACAAGGCTACTGCAGACACCAAGGGGCAAGATTATATCACTTTATATATAATACAAATGGAAAGAAAAGTTAAAATTAAAGAAAAGTTAAAAGGTAAAATTGAGTCACGATCTGTTCCACTTTTTCAACTGAAAAATAATGGTTTAATTTGCATTTCTATAGACTTATAGCATACAGTATACATAGGAACACTGAAAGCAATATGTATAAATTCAACTAGACTGAACATGGAATTCCTCCATAAAATGTTGAGTTTTCATTTGCTTCATCTGTTAGAGAAATCCAGGCTTTAATTTTATGATTCATCTGGAGTTTTCATAGTTGTTTTGTTGTATTTTTATTTTAGTTTGAAATATTTATTTTTTTTCTTTCTTTTTATTGTTAATTGAAATTTTATAATTGTATATTTGAGGGTACTTCAAAAAATGTGTGAAAAAGTAGAATTGAAAGATAATTCAAATTTTTCCAAGAACGTTTTGAAGTACACTCTTATTTACTGCGACAAAGTGATGTTATGACATATATATACAATGTGGAATGATTAAATCAAGCTAATTAAAGTATCCATCACCTCAAATACTTATTATTTTTTGTGGTGAGAATATCTGAAATTTACTTTTTCAGCAATTTTGAAATATGCAATACATTATTATTTAGCTATAGTCACCACGCTATGCAATCAATCTCAAAAAACATGTTCTTCCAGTCTAAGTGAGACGTTGTACCCCCTTTGACCAACGTCTCCCCATTCTCCCCATCCCAGCCTCTGGTAGCCACCATTCTACTCTCTACTTCTATGAGTTTGACTATTTTAGTTTCCACATATAAATGAGATTATGCAGTATTTCTTTCTGTGCCTGGCTTATTTTACTTAGCATAATGCCTCCAGATTCATCTGTGTTGTTGCGAATGACAGAATTTTCTTTTGTTAAGCCTGAATAGTATTCCATTGTGTATAGATACCACATTCTCTTTATCTATTCACCCATTAATGGACATTTAGGCTGATTTCATATCTTGGCTATTGTGAATAATGGTGGAATAAATATGGGAGTGCACGTGTACTGATTTCATTTCTTCTGGATGTATACTCAGAAGTGGGATTACTGGGTCATATGCTAGTTCTGGTTTTATGAGGAACCTCAGTCAGTTTTCCAGAATGGCTTTCCTAATTTACATTCTCACCAACAGTGTACAAGAGTTCCTTTTCCCCTGGTTATTGTTCTTTTTGATAATAGCTGTTCTGACAGGTATGAGGTGTTATCTTATTGTGGTTGTATTTTGCATTTGCCTACTGATTTGTGATGTTGAGCGTTTTTTCACATATCTGTTGGCCACTTGTACGTCTTCTCCCTGAAATGTGTATTTGGGTACTTAGCTCATTTTTAAATTTTACATTCTTGTTCTTCAAGGGCAACCTCGATCAACTCTTTTAATCATTTAATCTGTTTTTCCCCCCATATTTCTAAATAACATCCTTGTTTTACTCATTGTTTAGCTTAGCCATTTTTATTCATTTCTGACTTGTGATGTTGAGTATTTAACTCTCCTATACCTCTACAAACCCACTTAAAAATACAATTTTTTTCTCACTTCATTTTCCCAATAAAGTCACATCATAGTTTTGAATAAATCAACAAATTGTTTATATTATTACTATGACTCAAAGTTTATCCACAATGAAATGATTTAGTGTGTTTTGGTTCCTAACCTTTTTCTAAAGTAATTTTTTGTTTTTTCTAGAGTATAGATGGTAGGCTTCATTTTTGTTTATATTTCTATGTATCTAGTATTAATTCATCTCCAAACTTTCCACAAGAGGATAATGTTTACCCAAACTCTTGAAATAATCTTCCCATTTTATCTTTATTCATTCTAGGAACTATTCCTCTTTACATACATATTCCTCTTCTCCACTGTAGAACCTACACTATTTAGAATGAATGCTCAACTTTCATCTGGTGTTCTCTTTTCACCGTCATTCTGGAAAAACCATTTACTCCTCCTCTGTTTGTGACATGATGTCCTGAATCCCATGAATTCCTCTTTCTCAATTCATTTCTACATTTTTTGTTAAAACATTTCTTCAATAGCTTCCCAGTAAAGGTAAAAAAGACAAGTTTTTGAAGAACTTGTGTATTTGTCCACTTCTGTTGTATGTAATAGAATACCTGAAGCTGGGCAATGAATAAAGAAAAAAAATTTGGAGACTGGGAAGTCTATGGTCCAAGGGGGCACATCTGGTGAGGGCCACCTTCTAGGTGGGAACTCTCTGCAAGGTCTAGTGGCCACACTGGCAATCACCTGGCAAGGATGGCAAGGGCAAGAAAACTAGCCTCACTTGCTCTCCTTATAAAGCCATCAGAACCATGCCAATGACGTGAACATAAACCATCAACAGTGACATAAACTATCAGCCCAGTTCTCCATGAGTGAATCGATCCACTCATGAAGGTACAGTCCTCACCATCCAATCACCTCTTTAAGGCCCCACCTTCCACCACCATATTGGGGGTTAATTTACAACATAAGCTGGGGAGGGCATTCAAACCACAGCAACTTGAGAGTCTGATAGTGTCCCTTTTTCTTCCATCTTTACACTGATTTCGGTAATTACAGTAGCTACAGTTTAGAACTAGATTTTTCTTCAGAAATTGTGTTTTCTAGGGTCTTCTGTTAATACTGAGAAGTTTGATGTTATTATGATTCCTGTTTCTTCATATTTAAAAAAATATTTTCTGGAGGCATTTATAATCTTCTCTTGGCTCTTAGTGTTCCAAAGATTCACAATAAAATGGGCTATTGTCTTATTGTTTTTCTTTATTTTCTTCTATGCTTGGGATCTGTTAATATGAATATCTTAAATTTCTGGGAAATTTTCTTCAATTATTTATTTTAAAACTTATTACCCTTTTTTCCCTTGATGTTCCTATTCCAGAAAATCTTTTTTTCAAACATTGGACTGAAATTTCAAATTTGCCTCTGATATTTGAATATTTAGTCCCTATTTTTTATTTCTTAATAGAATTGCTCTAAATTTTAGCTAAAATCCTCAAGTATATATTGCATTAATTGTTGACTGTTTCTCTTAATTCTTCCATTATTATATTTTTTAATGTATAAAACCTCTTGCGTGTTCTCTGAATGCTCTCTTTTTTTTTTTTTTTCCCCTTTTTTGTCTTTTTTCATGTCCGGCAACAGATCGCAACCCTCCGTGTCGCGCCCGTACCGGACCGGCAACGGGATCGCAACCCTCGGTGTCGCGCCTGCATCTCGCTCAGCCAGTGAGCGGGAACCGGTCTGTATGTGGGATCCGAACCCTCGGCAGGAGCGCCTCCGTGCTCCCAAGCGGCGCACTGTAGCAGTGGGCCACCGGGCCGGCCCTGGCTTTGATTTTTTTAACCAGGCTTTCTACCAACTTTTACTACACAGACTTGGAACCACTCCTGATCTCGCCAGTGTTAGAAACTCTTTCCTTAGGTCT
>NW_007726714.1:19792-20910 GCF_000696425.1 Galeopterus variegatus
CGGCAACGGGATCGCAACCCTCGGTGTCGCGCCTGCATCTCGCTCAGCCAGTGAGCGGGAACCGGTCTGTATGTGGGATCCGAACCCTCGGCAGGAGCGCCTCCGTGCTCCCAAGCGGCGCACTGTAGCAGTGTGCCACCGGGCCGGCCCTGAATGCTCACTTTTTAGAAGCACTTGTTTTTATTTAATGGGTAGAATAAAATAATCAGTTGTTCTGTAATCTTGCTGAGGATATCAATTACAGGGGTTTGAAAATTTTGTCTGTTCCTTGCACCTTTTCTCTCTTCTCTGAATTTCTGCAATTTTTTCTTTATTTTAATCTCTGTCTGTGTTACAGATTGTCCTCAAATGTCATCCATTCTGTTGCTATTCACTTCCAAAAAGGAGACACCGAGAAGCTGTGAGCTTCCCATGCATGAGCAGGCCTGGCCTAGTTGTGGCTGTCACTGCTGAGGAACTGGCTCTGGTTAAGGAGACCTCTGAATTCTTCTGTGTCTCCAGAAAGAAGTTGTCCACCCTCCTGTCAGATGGTTATATGATAGGCTGAAGGTGTTTTAGAGCTAAGTGGGGGAAGCAGGCAGAGGAAATGCTTGATTTGGATCTCAATTTGGAGATATTCATTTAATCTGCATGTTTTTAGTATAACACTCCTGCCCTCTGGTGAGGCTGGTGTTCCCATGCTCACAGACATATTTTATAAGAACAATGCATTAGTTTTGTTGTGTTTTGGCTATTGTATTTTTCCTTATGAGTAAGGAATAGTCACTTATCTACACAGGTTGGTCTTTTATCAGCCTCGTTTACCAAATTTCACCTCTACCCGAATAATCAATCTCAGAAGCATTACCATTTCTGGAGCGTTATATAGTTTTAACCTGCAAGCATCTTTGGCTTTTGGCTTCTTCATGTTTTTATATGTTTTAGCTTTCTTGAGTCTGTTAAATCAGATATACCTGTTACTACTACTTTTAAATTTTGTTGATATGGCTTTTCTTACTATTCTCTTTGTCACCGAGTTTCTTGGTTGGCCCTAGTGAATACTCTTTGTCATTTTCCTAGAGTGGCAGGGAAAGCAAAAGAAAAAGTGTACAATCTGCCTAAAAAAAAAAAAAAAAAAA
>NW_007726714.1:21910-40514 GCF_000696425.1 Galeopterus variegatus
AAAAAAAAAAAAAAAAAAAAAAAAAGGTCTGGCTGCCTTGGCCCCAGTATTTTTCTTTAACCAGATAATCAAGGTAGGAGAACAAAAGACAAGTAGAGGAAGGAAAAGCAAAACAACATACTCATGTGGTGTCTCAGGAAATACAACACACCCTCCACAGGGCTTCCAGCCAAGGCTTTTGTGAAATGGATTCTGAGCTATGCTAAGTAAGAATCCTGCCACTTTCCCTGAGTATTTTTGAATAGACTTTATTTTTTAGACAGCTTTATATTTATAAAAGAATTGAGAAATTGTACAAAGAGTTTCCATATACCACTCACCCAGTTTTCCCTCTTGTTGTCATCTCACATCAATATGGGGCATTTCTTAAGATTAATGAACCAGTGTTGACATGCCATTGCTAACTAACAACACTGCTTTCTTGATTTCTTTCTCATATAGTTTGCTGTTAGTGTATAGAAACATGACTGATTTTACTTGGTTTTATTTACTAAAACTTTACTGAATTTATTTGTAAGTTCTAACAGCTTTTTGGTAGTGTTTTTAGGGTTTTCTATATATAAAATTATGTCATCTTCAAATAGCGACAACTTAACTCCTTCCTTTAAAAGTTGGATGCCTTTTATTTATTTCTTATGACCAAATTCTCTGGCTAGAACCTTCTGTACTATATTGAATAGAAGAGGCAAGTGTAGTCATCCTCATCTTGTTCTGAAAAAGGAAAAACTTTCATCTTTCCCCTGTTGCGTATGAATTTAGCTATGGGTTTGTCATATATGGCTTTTATTGTGTTGAGTTACATTTCTTCTATATCTACTTTGTTAAGAGTTTTTATCATGAAAAATGTTGAATATTATCATCTTTTTCTGCATCTATTGAAATTATCATATGGTTTCTGTCCTTCTTTCTGTTAATATGATACGTCACATTTGATTTATTTATATATTGATTTATGTATGTTGAACCATACTTGCATCCCTGGGATGAATCTCATTTGATCAGGTAAATAATATTTTTAATATGCCATTGATTTTGGTTTGCCAATATTTTGTTGAGGATTTTTGCTTCCATGTTTATAAGAGACATTGGCCTTTATTATTATTATTTTTGTAGTACCTTTATCTGCGTTTCTTGTCAGAGTGATACTGCCCATATAAAATGAGTTTAGAAGTATTCTCTCCTCTTTAATTTTTTGAAGAGTTTGAGAAAAAATTTATATTAATACCTTTTTAAATATTAGATAGAATTCAGCAGGGAAACCATCGGATCATGAGCTTTTCTTGGATTGGAAACTTTTTATTACTGACTCAAAATCCTTGCATGTTATTGGTCTGTTCAAGTTTTAGATTTCTTCAAATTCAGTCTTAGTAGGCTTTATGCATCAAGGGATTTATTCATTTATTCTATGTTATTGTTGGAGTATAATATCCACAACAGTTGCACAATCTTATATATTTCTATTACATCAATTATAGTGCCTCATTTTTCATTACTGATTTTATTTACTTGTCTTCTCTCTTTTTTTTAGTTAATGTAGCTAAAGGTTTGTCCATTTTTCTTGTCTCTTTAACAAAACAAACTCTTCATTTCATTGATATTTTTTCTATTGTTTTCCTGATCTATATTTCATTTACTTCTGCTCTGATCTTTATAATTTTCTTTCTTCTGCTTACTTTGGGCTTACTTTATTATTGTTATTCTAGATCCTTGAGGGCTGATATTAAGTTTCTTGAGATCATTCTTTCTTACTTTCTTTTTTATATAAACATTTATTGCTATAAACTTCCCTCTTAGAACTGAACTCACTGTATTCCCTATGGTTTGGTATGTTGTGTTTATAGTTTTGTTTGTCTCAAAATTTTTTAAAAATTTTCTTTACATTTCTTCACTGATCCATAGGTTTTCTAGGAGGATATTGTTTAATTTCCATGTATTCGTGAATTTTCTGAAGTTCCTTCTGTTACTGATTTCTACTTTTATACCATTGTGGTCAGAAAATATTCTTAATATGACTTCAATCTTCTTAAATTTTTAAGACATGTTTTCTTACCTAATATATGATCTATCCTGAAGAATTTTTAATGTGCAGTCAAGAAGAATATATATTCTGCAGCTGTTAGATAAATTGTCCTGTATATGTCTGTTAAGTCTATTTGATCTAGAGTTTAGTTTAAGTCCAATGTTTCCTTATTGATTTTCTGTGTGGATAATTTGTTTATTGATGAAACTGGGTGTCGGTTCTCTTCCTATTATGACATTGTTGTTTATCTCTCCCTTCATATCTGTTAATATTTTCTTTATATGTTTAGATGCTCTGTTTTTGAGTGCACATATATGTACAGTTTTTATATCCTTTTGTCTAATTGACTCCTTTATCATTTAATAATGACCTTCTTTGTAATTGCTTAATGGTGGAGGGCTACAAGGGTACTTCAAAAAATTTGTAGACAGATTCATATTGTCTTTTAATTCTCTTTTTCCATTAACTTTTTGAAGTACCCTCATAGATGTTTTGCCCCTAAAATCAGGAACATAATAAGAATGTCTTTATGACTTCTATTTCACATTTTACTAGAGAATCTAACCAGAACAATTAGGCAAGAAAAAAAATAAAATGTACCCATATTAGAAAGAAAGGAGTAAAATTGTTTTTATTTGCAGATGGCATGATCTTGATAATAGAAACACATACACACAGTGTATATATATTATATATATATAAAAATATATGCATATATATATATTATATATATATACACATATATGCATATATATATACATATATGCATATATATATACATATATGCATATATATGTATAAATACAACAGCAACAACTATTAGAACTAATAATTGAGCCCAGCAATGTTGCAGAACACAAAATTACCATACAAAAGTTGATTGTATTTCTATGCATTAGCAATGAAATACCCATCAATGAAAGTAAGAAAATAATTCCATTTTAAACAGCACCAAAATGATGAAAATACTTGGGATTATTGTTAGTTTAAAAAGTGCAAGACTTGTACACTAAAACCCACAAATTATTGTTGAGTGAAATTATATTAGAGTTAGATAAATGCAAAAACATCCCAGGTCATAGGACAGAAAAATATATTGTTAAAATGACAGTAGTACCTAAATTGATCTACAAATCAAGAAAATCACTAACACAATACTAGCTCTCATTATTTCAGAAATTGAAAATTTTACACTAAAATTAATAGGGAAATGCAAGTGTAGTGGATTATGCCCCCTCCAAACTCCTTGAATGTCCCCCTAAAACTCCCTGAAGCTTGAATTGTGTCCCCCAAGTTGTATGTATGAAACTTATGCCTCCACTGTATGTATGTATTATGTGTGTAGAAATTTAGCCCCCACTGTAACTGTTAAGAGGGTAGGAAATCCTACTATGGTAATTGAAAGGTGGAGCCTTAAAGAGGTGATTGGATTGTAAGACCATGCAGTAATGACTGGTTAAAAATGGTGGTCAGGGGTATGGTTCTGAGGGCTTTAAAAGAACAAGAGAGTCTGTCTTTCTCTCTCTCTTTGTGTTCTCTCTCTTCCCACCATCTTGCAGTGTGAGACCCCTGTGCCACTGTTGCCACTACCAGATGGACTTTGGACTTCCCAGTCTCAGAAACTATAAGCAATACATTTTGTTTTCTTTGGAAATCACCCAGCTGCAGGTATTTTGTTATAAGCAACAAAAAATGGACTAATGTAGCAAGGGAACCAGATTAGGCAAAACAATCTGGAAAAATACTTGGAAAACTCATTATCTCATATTTTAAATTTTATAACAAAGTGAAAGTAATCAAGACAGGGTGGTAATGGTATAAAGTTAGGCACTTTTGATCAATGGAGGTGAATTCAGAATCTAGAAATAAACCCTTATATTTATGATCAATTGATATTCAACAGGATGCCAAGGCAATTTAATGATGGAAAATATTTTTTTCAACAGATGATACTGGGATAATTGATTGTACAACTGCAAAGAAAATAGTAATAATAATAACTTAGACTGCTATCTCATCAACATGTAAAAATTAATTAAAATGGATAATAGATATAAATGTAAGAGGTAAAAGTGTAAAATTTCTAGAAGAAAACAAAGGGAAAAATCCTCATGACCCTAGTTGACACAATACCTTCTTAGGGAAAAAGAAACAAACAAACTATAAAAGATAAAATAGATTGTAAGAGGTAAAAGTGTAAAATTTCTAGAAGAAAACAAAGGGAAAAATCCTCATGACCTTAGTTGACACAATACCTTCTTAGGGAAAAAGAAACAAACAAACTATAAAAGATAAAATAGATAAGTTGGACTTTGTCAAAGTTAACACTTGTGTGCATCAAGGGACTCCATAAAAGAAAGAAAAAGAACACACTCAGAAGAGAGAAAATATCTGCAAATCATATGTCTAATAAAGGACTTTCATCCAGAGTATACAAAGAATATTTTCAACTCAGTAATAAAAAAGTCAAGCAACCCAATTGAAAAGTGAACTAATAATCTGAATAGATGTTTATCCAAAGATATGGAAATGGCTAATAAGCACATGCCAAGCGGTGTAACATCATTATTTATAAGGAAAATGCAAATCAAAGCCACAATGAAATACTTCATCACAATCTGTAGCATGGCTAAATAATAATAATAAAAAAGACAGACAATAACAGATGTTGGTGAGGATTTTGAGAAATTGAAAGTCTCATTCATTGCTAATGGAATTATAAAATGGTTCAAACACTTTGGAACACAGTCTGACAGTTCCTAAACATACTGAACTTATGACACAGCAATTTAACACTTAGATATATCTTAGGTTCAGTGAAGGCATACATCCACAAAAAAAAAAGCAGCATTATTTTAACAGTGGAAGCAACCTAAATGCCCTCACCTCATAAATGAATAAACAGTATGTGATATTTCTGCACAATGGAATATTACTTAGCCATAAAAAGAATGAAATACTGATACATGCTACATCCTGATAAACCTTGAAAACATTGTTCAAAGTGAAAGGAGCAGTAACAAAAGGTCAAATATTATGTAATTTCATTTATGTAAAATGTATGAATTAGGCAAGTACACAGAGACAACAAAAAAGTAGTTTCCTGGTTACCAGAGGCTAGAAACTGTGGAAATGGACTCTGATTGCTAATGGGAATAAGGTTTCTTTAGGGGATGACAAAATTAAATAGCAGTGATGACTGCACAAATCTGTGAATATATTAAAAAAACACTAAATTATATGAATTTTGATATTTTATTTGTTTTTAATTGACACATAATAATTGTACATATTTATGGGGTGCAGAGTAGTTTTTTGATACACGTACACAGTTGTGTGATGGTAAAATCAGGCTAATGATCATATCTATCATCACAAACATTTATCATTTTTTTGTGATAAGAACATCTGAACTCCTCTCTTCTATTTGAAAATATGCAATGAATTATTGTTCATTATAGACACCAGGCACTACTATTGAATACTAAAATGTATTCTTCCTATCTATCTGTAATTGTGTGTTCATTAACCCGTCTCCCTCTATGCTCCCTCCCCCCGCCCCTTCTGCTCCTCTAGTAACTACAATTCTACCCTCTATTTCAATGAACTCAGGTTTTAGCTCTCAAATATGAGTGTGAACATATGGTATTTACCTTCCTGTGCCTGACTTACTTCACTTAACATATGTCTTCCAGGCTCATCTATGTTGCTGCAAATGACATGATTTCGTTTGTTTTTATCCCTGAGCAGTATTCCACTGTGTACATGTATACCTCATTTTCTTTATTCATTTATCTGTTGATGGACACTTAGATTGACTCCATATCTTGGCTGTTGTGAACAGTAGTACAATAAAGATGGGGTGCAGACACTTCTTCAGTATGTTGATTTCCATTTCTTTGGATAAATACCAAGCAGTGGGATTGCTGGATCATATGGTAGTTCTATTTTTAGTTTTTTGTTGAATCTCCATACTATTTTACATAATTGCTGTACTAATTTACCTTCTCATCAACTGTGGAAAAGAGTTCCCTTTTCTCTGCATCCTCACTGGCATTTGTTGCTTTTTGTCTTTTCAATAATAGCCATTCTAATTGGTGTGAGGTAATATCTCATTGTGGTTTTTAATTTACTTTACCCAGATGACTGGTGATTTTGAGCATATTTTCATATACTTTTTGGCCATTTGTATGTCTTGTTTTGAGAAATGTCTATTCAGGTCATTTGCCCATGTTTAAACCAAATATTGTTTCTTTGCAATTGAGTTGCTGAGTTTTTTATACTGGATATTAGTCCCTTGTCGTATAAATAGTATGCAAATATTTTCTCTCATTTTTCTGGTTGCCTCTTTACTGGGTTGATTGTTTCTTTTGCTGTGCAGAAACATTTCACTTTTATGAAATCCCATTTCTCTGTTTTTGCTTTGGTTGCCTGTGCTTAGGAAGTCTTCTCCATAAAATTTTTCCCTAGACCAATCCCTTGGAGTTCTTCCTGCATATTTTCTTTTAGTAGTTTTATAGTTACAGGTCTTACATTTAAGTCTTTAATCAATTTTGAGTTTATATCAGTATATGGTAAGAGGTAGGGGTCTAGTTCCTTTCTCTTGCATATGGATATTTAGTTTTTCCAGCAACATTTACTAAAAAGGCTATCCTTTCCACAATGTATATTATTGATGTTTTTGTCAAAGATAAGTTGGCTGTAGATAAATGGATTTATTTCTTGGTTTTCTATTCTGTTTCATTCATCCATATGTCTTTTTAAGTCAGTACCATGCTACTGTGGTTACTATAACTTTGTATTATATTTTGAAGTCAGGATGGGTAATGCCTGCAGCTTTTTTTCATTTTGCTATTTGGGGTCTTTCATCATTCCACATAAAATGGAGAATTGTTTTTTCTATTTCTTTAAAATATATTAAGATATGGAACCAACCTAAATATCCATCACCTAATGACTGGATAAGGGAAATGTGTTATATATATAAAATGGAATAATACTCAGCCATAAAAGAAAAAAAAAATGAAGTTCTGCCATTTGCAGCAACATGGATGAGTCTGGAGAAAATTATATTAGGTGAGATAAGCCAGGCACAGAAAAAGCAATACCACATGTTCACACTCACAAGTGGAATCTAAGAAATGAAGAAATACTATAATAAAACATTGAACTTTCAGAAGGAGAGAATAGACCTATAGTTACTAGGGGTGGGAAAAGGTGAGCAGAAGGGGGAATAGGGAATAATTGGATAAGGGACACAAAAAGTAATTATGACTGGTAATGATGAACATGCTAATAATATTGATTTGACCATCACATATTGTACACAAATAATGATAGTCAACTCTATACCCCACAAATAAAAATAAAAATTTTTTAAAAAGACAGGGATTGAATTGAATCTGTAGATTACTTTGGACTCTATGGTCATTTTGACAATATGAATTCTTTCAATCCATGTATTTGTTACCCCTTTATTTTCTTTCATCAGTGTTTTGTAGTTTTCATTGTAAAGATCTTTTACTTCCTTGGTTAATTTATTCCTAGGTATTTTATTACTTGTAGTTATTGTAAATGTGATCATTTTCTTGATTTCTTTTTCAGTTGGTTCACTCTTGGTGAATAGATTTTTGTATGTTGGTTTTGTATCCTTAAACTTTACTGAATTTGTATATTAGTTCTAAAAGGTTGTTTTTTTTTTTTTTGGTGGAGTCTATGGGCTTTTCTGAATATAAGATCATGTCATGTGCAAAAGGACAATTTTATTTCTTTCTCTTGCCTAATTGCTTTGTCTGGGAACTTCCAGTACTATGTTGAGTTAGAATGGTGAAAGTGGGCATCCTTGTTATGTTCCTGTTTATAGAGGAAAAGCTTTAAACTTTTCCCCATTCAGTATGACATTTGCTGTGAGTTTGCCATATATGTACTTTATTGCATTGAAGCGTATTCCTTCTATATTTAATTTGTTGAGAGTTTTTAATCATGAAGGGAGTTTGAATTTTATCAAATGTTTTTTCTGTGCCTATTGAGATGATCATATATTTTTATCCTCCATTCTTCTGATATGATGTATCACATTTATTGATTTGTGTATGTTGAACAATCCTTGTGCATTCCTGGGATAAATCTCACTTGATCATGATGTATACCTTCTTTGCTGTGTTATTGAATTTGGTTTGCTAGTAATTTGTTCAGGATTTTTGTGTCTATGTTCATCAGGTATATTGATCTATAGTTCTTTTTTTTTTTCCTTTTTGTCTTTTTTCGTGACCGGCCATGGATCGCAACCCTCAGTGTCGCGCCCGTACCGGACCGGGACCGGCTACGGGATCGCAACCCTCGGTGTTGCTCCCACACCTCGCTCAGCCAGTGAGCGGCCGGTCTGTATGTGGGATCCAAACCCTCGGCGGGAGCGCCGCCGCGCTTCCCAAGCGGAGCACTGTAGCAGTGCGCCACCGGGCCGGCCCTATAGTTCATTTTTTCATTGTATCCTTGTGTGATTTGTGTATCAAGGTGATGATGGCCTCATAGAATGAGTTTTAAAGAATTCCCTTCTCTTCATTTTTTGGGGGGAATAGTTTGAGAAGAATTAGTGTTAGTTCTTTAAATGATTAATAGCACTCAGCACTGAACCTATCTGGTCCTGGGCTTTTCTTTGTTGGGAGACTTTTAGTAACTGATTCTATCTTGTTACTGATTATTGGCCTGTTCAAGTTTCCTAGTTTATCTTGGTTCAGTCATGGTAGGTTACATGTGTCCAAGAATTTATCCATTTCTTCTAGGTTTTCCAGTTTGTTGGTATTAAGTTGTTTGTAATAGTATCTAAAGTTTAGTTTATTTTTTTATTATTATTTTTTCTAATTTTCATCATTTGGTTCTTCTCTTTTTTTTTCTTGCTTAGTATAGCTAACTAACTGTTTGTTATTTTTTTTATCTCTTCCAAAAACCAACTTTTTCTTTTGTAGATCATTTTTATTCTTTTTTGTCTCTATTTCATTTACTTCTGCTCTGAAATTATTTCTTCCCTTCTACTAATTTTGGAATTGGTTTGTTCTTGCTTTTCTGTTCCTTGATGTGGAATGTTGCTTATCTGAAATCTTTCTACTTTTTTATGTAAGCATTTATTGCTATAAATTTCCCAGTTAGTTCTGCTTTTATTGACCCCTTGATCCTTTAGGAACATGTTACTTAATTTCCATTATTTGTACTGTTTCCAAAGTTCTTCTCATTATTGATTTCTAGTCTTATTCTGTTGTGGTCTAAAAAGATACTTGATATGACTTCAATTTTTAAAAATTTGCTGAGGCTTTTAAAAAATTTTTTATGTGTTTTTTCCTCTATTTTATTTTTTAATTTATTTATTTTTAATTGAAACATAATTGATTGCACATATCTGTGGGGTACAGTGTTGAATATCAATGCCAGTGTGCAATATGTAATCCTCAAATCAGGCTTACTGTATTTATCATTACACAATGTAATCAATTGTGTTGGAACTTAATTTATGGCCTAACATGTGGTCTATCCTATAAAATGTTTAATGTGCTGATGAGAAGAATGTGTATTTTGCACCCATTTGATAGAATATTCGGCAGATGTCTGTTAACTTCATTTACTCTATGATGCACTTTAAACCAATGTTTCTTTGTTCATTTTTTGTCTCAATGATCTGTCAAATGCTGAGAGTGATTTGATTAAGTTCCCAACTATTATTGTATTGGGATAAATCTCTTTATTTAGCTCTAATAATATTTGCTTTATACATTTAGGTTCTCCAAGGTCAAGTGTGTATATATTCACAACAGTTATATCTGTTATTTAATTATTCCCTTTATTATTATATAATGGCCTTCTTTGTCTCTTTATATAGTTTTTTAAATTTAAAATTTATTTTATCTAAGTATAACTACCCCTGTTCATTCTTCTTTTCACTTTTAGCCCATGCGTCACTTTACAGGTGCAATGAGTTTCTTGTATTTTTTTATTTTATTTTATGTTTATTGATTTATTTTTCATTCAGCGAGTCTAAATCCTTTAAATGGGGAATTTAATCTGTTTACATTCAAGGGTGTTATTGAAAGCTGTAGGATTATTATTGTCATTTTGTTAATTGTTTTATGGTTGTTTTGCATATTCTAAGTTCCTTCTTCCTCTTTCATTGCTTTTCTTTAAAGTTTGGGATTTTTCTTTAATGATAAGATATGAATTATTTCTTTTTCTCATTGTGTATCTGCTCNCATTTGTATGTCTTGTTTTGAGAAATGTCTATTCAGGTCATTTGCCCATGTTTAAACCAAATATTGTTTCTTTGCAATTGAGTTGCTGAGTTTTTTATACTGGATATTAGTCCCTTGTCATATAAATAGTATGCAAATATTTTCTCTCATTTTTCTGGTTGCCTCTTTACTGGGTTGATTGTTTCTTTTGCTGTGCAGAAACATTTCACTTTTATGAAATCCCATTTCTCTGTTTTTGCTTTGGTTGCCTGTGCTTAGGAAGTCTTCTCCATAAAATTTTTCCCTAGACCAATCTCTTGGAGTTCTTCCTGCATATTTTCTTTTAGTAGTTTTATAGTTACAGGTCTTACATTTAAGTCTTTAATCAATTTTGAGTTTATATCAGTATATGGTAAGAGGTAGGGGTCTAGTTCCTTTCTCTTGCATATGGATATTTAGTTTTTCCAGCAACATTTACTAAAAAGGCTATCCTTTCCACAATGTATATTATTGATGTTTTTGTCAAAGATAAGTTGGCTGTAGATAAATGGATTTATTTCTTGGTTTTCTATTCTGTTTCATTCATCCATATGTCTTTTTAAGTCAGTACCATGCTACTGTGGTTACTATAACTTTGTATTATATTTTGAAGTCAGGATGGGTAATGCCTGCAGCTTTTTTTCATTTTGCTATTTGGGGTCTTTCATCATTCCACATAAAATGGAGAATTGTTTTTTCTATTTCTTTAAAATATATTAAGATATGGAACCAACCTAAATATCCATCACCTAATGACTGGATAAGGGAAATGTGTTATATATATAAAATGGAATAATACTCAGCCATAAAAGAAAAAAAAAATGAAGTTCTGCCATTTGCAGCAACATGGATGAGTCTGGAGAAAATTATATTAGGTGAGATAAGCCAGGCACAGAAAAAGCAATACCACATGTTCACACTCACAAGTGGAATCTAAGAAATGAAGAAATACTATAATAAAACATTGAACTTTCAGAAGGAGAGAATAGACCTATAGTTACTAGGGGTGGGAAAAGGTGAGCAGAAGGGGGAATAGGGAATAATTGGATAAGGGACACAAAAAGTAATTATGACTGGTAATGATGAACATGCTAATAATATTGATTTGACCATCACATATTGTACACAAATAATGATAGTCAACTCTATACCCCACAAATAAAAATAAAAATTTTTTAAAAAGACAGGGATTGAATTGAATCTGTAGATTACTTTGGACTCTATGGTCATTTTGACAATATGAATTCTTTCAATCCATGTATTTGTTACCCCTTTATTTTCTTTCATCAGTGTTTTGTAGTTTTCATTGTAAAGATCTTTTACTTCCTTGGTTAATTTATTCCTAGGTATTTTATTACTTGTAGTTATTGTAAATGTGATCATTTTCTTGATTTCTTTTTCAGTTGGTTCACTCTTGGTGAATAGATTTTTGTATGTTGGTTTTGTATCCTTAAACTTTACTGAATTTGTATATTAGTTCTAAAAGGTTGTTTTTTTTTTTTTTGGTGGAGTCTATGGGCTTTTCTGAATATAAGATCATGTCATGTGCAAAAGGACAATTTTATTTCTTTCTCTTGCCTAATTGCTTTGTCTGGGAACTTCCAGTACTATGTTGAGTTAGAATGGTGAAAGTGGGAATCCTTGTTATGTTCCTGTTTATAGAGGAAAAGCTTTAAACTTTTCCCCATTCAGTATGACATTTGCTGTGAGTTTGCCATATATGTACTTTATTGCATTGAAGTGTATTCCTTCTATATTTAATTTGTTGAGAGTTTTTAATCATGGAGTTTGAATTTTATCAAATGTTTTTTCTGTGCCTATTGAGATGACCATATATTTTTATCCTCCATTCTTCTGATATGATGTATCACATTTATTGATTTGTGTATGTTGAACAATCCTTGCATTCCTGGGATAAATCTCACTTGATCATGATGTATACCTTCTTTGCTGTGTTATTGAATTTGGTTTGCTAGTAATTTGTTGAGGATTTTTGTGTCTATGTTCATCAGGTATATTGATCTATAGTTCATTTCCCCATTCAGTATGACATTTGCTGTGAGTTTGCCATATATGTACTTTATTGCATTGAAGCGTATTCCTTCTATATTTAATTTGTTGAGAGTTTTTAATCATGAAGGGAGTTTGAATTTTATCAAATGTTTTTTCTGTGCCTATTGAGATGATCATATATTTTTATCCTCCATTCTTCTGATATGATGTATCACATTTATTGATTTGTGTATGTTGAACAATCCTTGTGCATTCCTGGGATAAATCTCACTTGATCATGATGTATACCTTCTTTGCTGTGTTATTGAATTTGGTTTGCTAGTAATTTGTTCAGGATTTTTGTGTCTATGTTCATCAGGTATATTGATCTATAGTTCTTTTTTTTTTTCCTTTTTGTCTTTTTTCGTGACCGGCCATGGATCGCAACCCTCAGTGTCGCGCCCGTACCGGACCGGGACCGGCTACGGGATCGCAACCCTCGGTGTTGCTCCCACACCTCGCTCAGCCAGTGAGCGGCCGGTCTGTATGTGGGATCCAAACCCTCGGCGGGAGCGCCGCCGCGCTTCCCAAGCAGAGCACTGTAGCAGTGCGCCACCGGGCCGGCCCTATAGTTCATTTTTTCATTGTATCCTTGTGTGATTTGTGTATCAAGGTGATGATGGCCTCATAGAATGAGTTTTAAAGAATTCCCTTCTCTTCATTTTTTGGGGGGAATAGTTTGAGAAGAATTAGTGTTAGTTCTTTAAATGATTAATAGCACTCAGCACTGAACCTATCTGGTCCTGGGCTTTTCTTTGTTGGGAGACTTTTAGTAACTGATTCTATCTTGTTACTGATTATTGGCCTGTTCAAGTTTCCTAGTTTATCTTGGTTCAGTCATGGTAGGTTACATGTGTCCAAGAATTTATCCATTTCTTCTAGGTTTTCCAGTTTGTTGGTATTAAGTTGTTTGTAATAGTATCTAAAGTTTAGTTTATTTTTTTATTATTATTTTTTCTAATTTTCATCATTTGGTTCTTCTCTTTTTTTTTCTTGCTTAGTATAGCTAACTAACTGTTTGTTATTTTTTTTATCTCTTCCAAAAACCAACTTTTTCTTTTGTAGATCATTTTTATTCTTTTTTGTCTCTATTTCATTTACTTCTGCTCTGAAATTATTTCTTCCCTTCTACTAATTTTGGAATTGGTTTGTTCTTGCTTTTCTGTTCCTTGATGTGGAATGTTGCTTATCTGAAATCTTTCTACTTTTTTATGTAAGCATTTATTGCTATAAATTTCCCAGTTAGTTCTGCTTTTATTGACCCCTTGATCCTTTAGGAACATGTTACTTAATTTCCATTATTTGTACTGTTTCCAAAGTTCTTCTCATTATTGATTTCTAGTCTTATTCTGTTGTGGTCTAAAAAGATACTTGATATGACTTCAATTTTTAAAAATTTGCTGAGGCTTTTAAAAAATTTTTTATGTGTTTTTTCCTCTATTTTATTTTTTAATTTATTTATTTTTAATTGAAACATAATTGATTGCACATATCTGTGGGGTACAGTGTTGAATATCAATGCCAGTGTGCAATATGTAATCCTCAAATCAGGCTTACTGTATTTATCATTACACAATGTAATCAATTGTGTTGGAACTTAATTTATGGCCTAACATGTGGTCTATCCTATAAAATGTTTAATGTGCTGATGAGAAGAATGTGTATTTTGCACCCATTTGATAGAATATTCGGCAGATGTCTGTTAACTTCATTTACTCTATGATGCACTTTAAACCAATGTTTCTTTGTTCATTTTTTGTCTCAATGATCTGTCAAATGCTGAGAGTGATTTGATTAAGTTCCCAACTATTATTGTATTGGGATAAATCTCTTTATTTAGCTCTAATAATATTTGCTTTATACATTTAGGTTCTCCAAGGTCAAGTGTGTATATATTCACAACAGTTATATCTGTTATTTAATTATTCCCTTTATTATTATATAATGGCCTTCTTTGTCTCTTTATATAGTTTTTTAAATTTAAAATTTATTTTATCTAAGTATAACTACCCCTGTTCATTCTTCTTTTCACTTTTAGCCCATGCGTCACTTTACAGGTGCAATGAGTTTCTTGTATTTTTTTATTTTATTTTATGTTTATTGATTTATTTTTCATTCAGCGAGTCTAAATCCTTTAAATGGGGAATTTAATCTGTTTACATTCAAGGGTGTTATTGAAAGCTGTAGGATTATTATTGTCATTTTGTTAATTGTTTTATGGTTGTTTTGCATATTCTAAGTTCCTTCTTCCTCTTTCATTGCTTTTCTTTGCAGTTTGGGATTTTTCTTTAATAATAAGATATGAATTATTTCTTTTTCTCATTGTGTATCTGCTCTACAAGTGAGTTCATTCTTCCACATGTTTTTGTGATAGTAGTTATCATCCTTTTGCTTCCAGATGCAGGACTCTGTATTAGTCTGTTTCTGTTGGTTATAACAAAACACACAGAACTCAGTGACTTATGAAGAAAATGAAATTTATTGATTACCGTTTCAGAGGCTAGGAAGTCCAAAGTCCAGGGAACACATTTGGTGAGGGTCTTGGTGGAGACTTCAGTGATGGCAGAGCATCACATTGTAAAAATGGTGGAGCAGAGAGAGCAGAGAGAGTGAGAGAGAGAGAAGACAGAGTGAGACAGACTCTCCTCTTCCTTAAAAGCCCTCAGAACCACGCCCCTGATCACCATTTTTAATCCATTCACTACTGCACAGTCCTACAATCTAATCACCTCTTTAAGGGTCCACCTTTCAGTTACCATAATAAGATTTCCAGCCCTCTTAACAGTCTTGGGAGTACTAAGTTTCTAATACATTAAACTTGGGGGACAGAATTCAAACTTCAGTGAGCTTTGGGGGGACATGATTCGATCCACGACAGACTCTCTTAAGGATTTCTTGTAGGGCTTGTATAGTGGTGATGGATTCTCTTGGTTTTTGCTTGTCTGGGAAAGACTTTATTTCTCCTTAATTTTTGAAGAATATCTTTGCTCAGGATAGTATTCTTGGCTGACAGGGTTTTT
Source organism: Galeopterus variegatus (assembly GCF_000696425.1). Taxonomy (NCBI): domain Eukaryota; kingdom Metazoa; phylum Chordata; class Mammalia; order Dermoptera; family Cynocephalidae; genus Galeopterus; species Galeopterus variegatus. Next base: position 37,258 of record NW_007726714.1, read on the forward strand.
TTTCTTTTAACACTTTAAATATATCATTCTATTCTCCCCTGGCCTGCAGATTGTCTGCTGAGAAATCTGCTGTTAGTTTAATAGGGATTTTGTTATATGTGGCTTTATGATTTTTTCTTTCTTTGTCTTTGACTTTTGACAGTTTAACTATAATGTGCCTCAGAGAGAACATTATGGTTGAATTTATTTGGAGATCTTTGAGCTTCATGTATTTGCATGTCCACCTCTCTTCTGAGACTTGGGAAGTTTTCAGCTATTACTTCATTAAAGAGGTTTTTAATGCCTTTTTAATTCTCTTCTTCTAGAGTGCTCACAATTTGAATATTTATTTGATTAAAATTGTCCTATGAATTTTATAGGCTTTCTTCACTTTTCTTAAAATTCTTTTTTCTTTCTTGTCTGACTGTGTTATTTTATTATACATGTATATGTTATATATATAATGTATAGTGATTTATTAATTCTTTTTTCTTTCTTGTCTGACTGTGTTATTTTATTATACATGTATATGTTATATATATATATATATAATGTATAGCGATTTATTAGGGGGGGGGGTGCAGCTGGTTGGTACACGAATCCAAACACTTGAACTTGGTGTTATAATATGACATTGGAACCAACTGGGCTACTGGCCAGCTCTGACTGGGTTATTTTAAAAGACCTGTCAGCAAGTTCAGAAATTCTTTCTTCTGCTTGATCTTGCAAATGTTGTTGCAGCTCTTGGTTGTAATTCTTTTTTCATTCAATGAAATCTTTAGTTCCAATATTTCTGTTTGAGTCCTTTTTATGATATCTATCTCATTGCTGAATTTCTCATTCAGATCATGAATTGTTATCCTGATTTTGTTGAATAGTCTATTTGTATTCTCATGCATCTTTCTGAGTTTCCTTAAGATTATTATTTTGAATATTTTTTCAGGAATTTCATAGAATTTCTTTTCTTTGGGATCTGTTACTGGAACATTAAGATTTTTTTTTTTTTGAGGGTATGATGTGTGTGTGTGTGTGTGTGTGTGTGTGTGTGTCTGTGTTTCTTTTATCCTTACATTGATGTCTTTGCATCTGGGGGAGCATTCATTTCTTCCAATTTTATGGAGTAGATTTGTAAGGAAAGACCTTTACCTGTAGATGCATTCTGTAGTGTCAGTGGGTAGAGTGTTTTGACTGGTTCTGGTTGAGTGCAGCAATGTATTTATTGTTTGATTTTTAGACTTTATTCAATGTCTGGAGTGTCTGTGAGTGCCTCAGTGTCTTAGGTTGTAGATGTTTGTGGAGGCTGTGACACAGCATTGCTGGGGGAAAGGACTTCCAAAAGAGCCTGTTCTTTGGTTCTGAAGGGGTGCACACAAGCACACAAGTGTGTAGCAGCTCATTTGACCAGAGGTAGGGTCACCTGGAAGGGGGGAAGGCCTCAAGTGGGACAAACCTCAGTCCCTTAAGGAGGGGTACTTGATAGTTTGGAAGATCTTCCGCTGTAGTGGTAGGGATTGCTGGGGCTGTGGGCAGGTTGTTGGGATCTTGGGAGATGTGCTGAGGCACTCAGTAATTCCTTCACTGGAGTGTGAAACCCTAAGCAGGGTTTCCAGGGCTATTGGTGGGACCTTGGATCCCCAGGAGAGGTGCTGGGTTGCTCAGCATCTTCTCAGCTAAAGTGGGTAAGCCTGGCTGGGGATGCTGGGGCTGCAGGCAAGAACTGGATTCCTGGAAGAGGTGCTGGGCCAGTATGAAGCTCTTCAGAAAAAGTGGGCAAAACTGGTGGGTCTGCTGACATATTAGGCAAGTGCGTGGACCTCTGAGAGAGGCACTGGGCTGTTCTGCAGTTCCTCAGCTGCAGTGGGTGACCTTGGGCAGGGATACCAAGGTGGTGGGCAGGTTCTTGAACCTCTCAGAGAGATGCTGAGCCACTCTGCAGCTCTTTAGCTAGAGTGGACAAGGTCACTGGCTGTGGTAAAGGTCACACAGAGGTTAGCTGTCTGGGTCTACAGAGTATGCACATCAGCTCTCTTTTTTGGGGGGATGGCCTTCCCACTGTACTGGATGACCTATTTTCTCGGATGCAGGGAGCTTTGTGGATTCAGGTGTCAGGATCATAGCTGGACTGCTAGGCCCAGCTGGTGCTGCACAACTGGATGTGTGTGGTGAAATATCTACAAGGCCTTAGAAATGTGAAGATGCCTGGGCTACTGGGGCTAGGGCATAATGCACTCTTAGTGTTGGCTTTAATCCCAAACTGGGGCCGTGCTGTGGTAGCCTGGGTCCTGGGTGATTGGGTGAATTCAGTGTAAATTTCCTCTCTGTAATATTGCAGTCATGTGGGCTCCAGGCAGCTCCCTATATTGGATTAATATTCTGCAAGCGCTGTGTGACTCTCCTGTAGCTAGTATTATAGTAATCTGTGGTGGATGTGTAGACTGCTCAGAATTTCCTGTTTACCCTTTCCCTGCAGTAAGGAGTCTCTTCTTTCTACACGCCAATCCCAGTGGGGCCAAATTGCACTATTCTCTCCTGGATCTCTAGTTGATGTGTGGTTATCTGTTTGATATTTGGGGGTTTATCTGTGGCAAAAACAAGACTTGGGTGCCTCTAGTCGGTTTTCCTGAATCTGACTTTGAATTGTACAATTTGAAAGAATAAATTTTATACTATGTGAGTTTTATCTCAAAAAAGCTGTTATTAAAAAACAGTGTAAAGTGGTTTATAATAATTTACATGTCTTCCCATCTGTGTATTCCAATGATAGTTAAACTCATCCCAAGTACAAAAATCTGTATAACTTAATAATTAGTACTATCACGAGATGAAACAACCATTGGAACGTAAATACAACACTCAAGATAAATGCACCTCATTTACTGTATCACAAGCTAAAGAAGGATGCATTTATTAAAGATATCATCTCTTTCAGTTTCAAGTGTTATGTCTACTCGGTCCCTAGTCTTTATTGCATTTTGACACCATAGGAAACCAATAGCAGAACTGTAAGTTTATACCAGAATTATTCTAATTAGCACAGAACATGCTAAAAAGTGGGGAATATAGGGGCCGGCCCGGTGGCGCACTGGATAAGTGCGCCGCTTGGGAAGCACAGCGGCGCTCCCGCCCGAGGGTTCGGATCCCACATACAGACCGGTTCCCGCTCACTGGCTGAGCGAGGCGCGGGAGCAACACCGAGGGTTGCAATCCCGTTGCCGGTCCTGGTCCGATACGGGGGCGACACTGAGGGTTGCGATCCGTTGCCGGACACGGAAAAAGAC
>NW_007726714.1:41503-47490 GCF_000696425.1 Galeopterus variegatus
ACTCAAGATAAATGCACCTCATTTACTGTATCACAAGCTAAAGAAGGATGCATTTATTAAAGATATCATCTCTTTCAGTTTCAAGTGTTATGTCTACTCGGTCCCTAGTCTTTATTGCATTTTGACACCATAGGAAACCAATAGCAGAACTGTAAGTTTATACCAGAATTATTCTAATTAGCACAGAACATGCTAAAAAGTGGGGAATATAGGGGCCGGCCCGGTGGCGCACTGGATAAGTGCGCCGCTTGGGAAGCACAGCGGCGCTCCCGCCCGAGGGTTCGGATCCCACATACAGACCGGTTCCCGCTCACTGGCTGAGCGAGGCGCGGGAGCAACACCGAGGGTTGCAATCCCGTTGCCAGTCCTGGTCCAGTACGGGGGCGACACTGAGGGTTGCGATCCGTTGCCAGACACGGAAAAAGACAAAAGACACACACACACAAAAAAAAAAGTGGGGAAAATAATAAAAATAAAATATAAATATATGTAACAATGCCATGCTTTTAATCACAATCAAATATGTATATGTTGTTTTCATTGTATTCCTCTAAATAACCCAATATATAGGTTGGAAACTAATATCTCGTATGATGGAAATGAGGCGTTCTACTTAACTCAAAGAGTTAAAGTCTTGCAAATCTGTAATTTGCTGGACAGAGAACCAGATTTCAAGTTTGATGGTTGGTATTAAAAATCAGCTCCACCACCCACACCAACAAAAATGATTACCATATATCATGCTTGCCTTAACTATATATTCCTCTTTCTTTCATCGATTTTTTAAAAAGAACATAATACCTAGCAGTAAGTTTTCTTGTGAAGTGTAAATAAAAATCAAATGTTGAAAGAGTCTAGTATACAGTGGTCGATCACAAATATTTGCAATATCTGATTAAATAACTATTTCAGATGGCATATGATAAAATAAATATATCAATAAGATCATACTGAATATAACATGTACATTTTAATAATTTAGAACATATTTATTTTGAAAATACATAAGGATCATTCTTATAAAACACTTGTTAATTGCATTTTACATGATTTAAGAAAGATTTTATGTAATGAAAGAAAACTTACAGGGTGCTTCTGTGTTGATGCATCACTAAACTGGCAGAAGCTCAGATTTGTGAAAACTACTTGGAATCTTGTAATTAAAAAGAACAGGGAGATTTTGAAGTCTAACATGTAAGATCCAAGCCTCTTTTATTTGTAAAGTACCACTGGGCAGAATGAAATAAATAATAATTTTAAAAGACAGATACCTTTCAAAATAATACTAAGAATGTAATTTTTGATCACTGAGGGACAAAGAGGCAAATAATCAATATGGCAGTCTGACAAAACAATTATTGACAAGTAGCATGACAAATATAACCACAAAAATAATGTAAAATTTAGAGGGATTAAAACCTAGTGTTGTGTATTAATATTAATAAACATTTTTGTTATGGTGGCATTTAAAATATTATACTCTCCTCTTTCTAAAATAGTTTCTCTGTAAGAGAAAAACAAAGCAAAAAATGCTTCTTTCCTTTCCAGCTCAATGGAAAGGTAACATAAATCAAAATGTCATCCTTGAACTGGTAGCACTGTAATATCCAGCCCATCACAATCTTTGCAGTATCTCAAATAAGTATCACAGAGGAAGAGAGACAAAATAAAACCCCATGAGATGCTATATGAGAACACTTAACAGTAAATGGACAAATACCCAACACTTCCCTTGTGGCTCCTGTCCTATAGGAGGAATGAAATCACTGAAGGTAGAGTCCCATCCAGCCTGACTTCATGTCTCATGGTCATCGGTGTACAACAGTCCTGACGCTAGATGTCATATTATTCAATATGAGAAATTAATAGAGAGGAGCTCACTTGTTTCTAAAAACCTGATTTCTTTCCCAGATGTCCCTGGCTGTACATTATGGCTTTCATTGTGAGGTTTGTTTCCAAGTAATGTTTACAGATAACCCCCTAAGTCTCAGGTCGAATATAAAAATTTGCATGTGTATATTTGAAAAAAGATTTTTAAAAAACAGTTTAAAAAGAAAAATAAAACCTTTAGGAAAATGAATTAATATTGTGCATTTTGGGCACATTTGACTTCCATATTGGGTAATTTTCCTACAGAGATAATTTTAACAAAAATAATGTGTATAATATGGCAAAGAAGGGCAATGTAATATGAAATTAGTACAAAAGTTGAACCAGGAAGATAATTTTAATCTCAATGTATATGCTTTGATGAGATTTGGGGATTTTACTTTACAGAGTCTTAAGAAAAATTAAAGACAAAATAAAAACAAAGCTCATAAATTCTTCAAGCTCAGATTTTCTATAAAGGATATCTATCTATTTATATAGGATATCTATCTATATAGTATATATATATATTTAACAGAAGTACTTCAAAAAGTTCATGGAAAGATTTGCATTATCTTTTAATACTATTTCTCCACAAGCTTTCTGAAGTAGCCTTGTATGTAAAATGTAAACACATTTATAAAAATTGATTCTGGTCATTTCATTATTGGAAGTGATTTTGCAATGTATTGTGTATTTCACTTTAAAGCTGTAGAGCTCGTCTTTTAGGTCTCAACTGGATTTACTTCCTCCTGCAACCTTTCACTTTGAATTTCCTTTTACTACAGGGAATTTGAAAAAATAGAACTATTAGGCTAGCTGGTTAGCTAAGTTGGTTAGAGTGCAGTGTTATAACAGAAACGTCAAGAGTTTGGAGTCCATGTCCTAATAGCTTCAATTTACTTGAAAAATTTGGTAAGGCTACTTATTACTGAAATGTTTTTTCATATAGATTAATTGGTTAGGGCATAAAAATACATATAAGAACATTATCTCTATTTTTTAATAGAGATATAATCATTGATTTTCCTTTGGAATTTTGAAGTTAAGTGGAGTGTCAATATAACTTAGTGCCCATCATATGGTAGAGATATTTTTCATTTGCCCAATAAGACTCAGGAAGTGAAAGATTTTGTTATAAAATTTTTTGAAATGCAGAATTTTTTGTTATAAATTGGAATAAATTACTTGGAAGGTATAGATTTTCAATCAGAAAGTAACTATATGGAAAAGTAAGAATGAATATAGAAAAGTCAGTCTCATTTGGTATTAGGCTGCACTCCAAATAAATGCAAACATTGCACTTCTTTATGCATTGAAGACAAAATTAAAGAGAAAGTTATATTAAATGGGGATTTTTAGGTGATTGGAATCATATTCCATGAAAAGAGGCTATGCATTATAGCTTGGATCCTAATTATAGTTTAAACATCCCTGGGTTGCTCAGATACATTTCTATATGCCATTAGAAAAGTTTCAATTGAGTTGAGGAGATGCTGGTAGTCAAAAAATCCATTTATAGAAATCTTAGATTTAGGAACTTATTTTATATAATTTAATGTGGTAGAGCTCATACTTCTTCTTATGATATTCTAATTTAATTTAGGTTATAAGAACATTTCAATTTATTATTTAAAAAATTATCCAACAATGATTTGATCCTAACATCAGAAAATTATATCTTTAATAAAAAAAAGTAATGAGAAAATCTTATCATTCTAATCTTAGATGTATTAACAGACAAATCAAGTGTATGTATACATACGAGAATAAATTCTCCTTTTATCTGGAGAGATTTAATTTCTTCCACTCTTGCTTATTAACTTTTTCAGTTTTCCTCAGTTTTTTCTTCATATATATAATACATATGAGTGGAAGAAATACACATAACACACACACACACCTATATATATAGACACACACATTCATGCATCCATATAGTGATATATGTAATTATATGATATAATATTAAATATCAAAGTAACTTAATCACTAATCCTTCAAAATTAGATTGCAGAGATATTTTTGACCCCCACAGTAATTTTCAAAGATATTTGGACTGTATTTTCACAAACATCAGATTTGAGAAACATTTAATCTGGGTACTTTCTCTGGTTATATTTATCCACTCCTCAAATTAAAGATTGGCCCAGATGGCATATTTGAATGATGGAAATAGATTACGTTTATTTGAAATTTGCCACTTCCTGCATGTAGCATAGAGGTTGAAACTCCAGTGATAGCATCAGCCAGCCTGGAAGTCACATTATGGACAGATACTTACTAGCTCCACGAGTTTGGGTATGTTACTCAAACTTTCTAAAAATTTGCCACTTCCTGCATGTAGCATAGAGGTTGAAACTCCAGTGATAGCATCAGCCAGCCTCGAAGTCACATTATGGACAGATACTTACTAGCTCCACGAGTTTGGGTATGTTACTCAAACTTTCTAAATCTAAATCCTTATGCATCCAATATTAAAATAACTAACTAACTAAATAAATAAATACATGGGTATGAAAACTAAAAGAAACAGTGCTTTGTATATGTTATTTATTAATAAATGCCCTTTTAGTATGCTGGATAAGAAGAAACAACAAATTTTAGACACTATAGTTAGTAGGGATATGTTTACTGCTTTCATTAGAGAGATTTTAACTGAAAATTTCTTAGGAATTGCTCCTAATATATATATTTATCAGCCCACAAAAAATTATCAAGGGGCTCAGCAGAGATAAATATTGCTGTTGCTGATGAAAAAAGATAAAACTAAATATAGATTTTTATGTTAATGATGCAATCTATGCCATCTTAGACACCACTTCTCAAACTCCTATAATTGTATTATCTTTATTTACTTAATTATTGTTGCAACTTATTGGGCCCTTTTTCTCCTGCTACAGCTACATTTATTCTTACAGAATATGTTCTAGTTTATATTGATCTGTATTTTACTGTTTTTCCCACTTTTTAAAAATAACTACATCTCATTTTGGCAATATTAATTTTGTTTACAACCTAGACACCCACACATACAAATTCAATTTTAGCAATCTTGTTTTCTCTTTTGATTACAATAATATTTTCTATTCACAGACATTTACTTCTTAACTTTTTCTTCATTAAATGATGTTACTGCATTATTTTGCAAGTCAAATTGAAAGATGTCTGTCTATGATCAAATAATAAGGAATGAATTTATTCTCTCCTTCCTTAAGCAAATAGAAAATTGGGTAAACATGGGACACAAAATAGAATCACTAACATTTTTAAAAACTAATAAAACCAAGTATTAGAAAGAATGTATGCAATTGGATCTTTCGGACTGAAAATAATACATATGCTTTAGAAAACAGTTTGGCTGTTTCTTATATTCAAACATTAAAATTATACTTATAATACAGCCCAACAATCCCACTCCTAGATATCTGCCCCAAAGTGTTCAATTACTATATTTGATTTATTCATAAGAGCCATTTATTTTTGTATTCCCGTTTAAATTAAGAAAATAATATATACATAATTGTATTCAACTTATATACTTATCATGACTAATACATTGATACAATTGATGAATGTTTAATATTACCATAATTGTTTGATAATAAAATAACAGGAATCTACTATTTTATATAAAACAGTTGAAGTTGTCAAAGAAAAAATAACTAAAAGACAGGGAAGAAATGCTTTATTCATAACACTAAATTATTGTAATGGATAAACATATAACTATAAAATAAACTCATATATTGCTACATTAAATCAAATTTTTCCATTCAAATATTCATTGTCTTAAAAGTAAATATTACTGGGCCGGCCCGGTGGTGCACTGCTACAGTGCACCGCTTGGGAGCGCGGTGGTGCTCCCGCCGAGGGTTCAGATCCCACATACAGACCGGTTCCTGCTCACTGGCTGAGCGAGGTGTGGGCACAGCACTGAGGGTTGTGATCCCGTTGCCGGTCCCGGTCCGGTACGGGCGCGACACTGAGGGTTGTGATCTGTTGCCGGACATGAAAAAAAAAAAAGACAAAAAAAAAAAAAAAAGACAAAAAAAAAAAAAAGTAAATATTACTAACTTGTCTTACCAAGTTTGATTTTGTTTTGGTAATGTAAAATT
>NW_007726714.1:47621-57444 GCF_000696425.1 Galeopterus variegatus
TGTGATCTGTTGCCGGACATGAAAAAAAAAAAAGACAAAAAAAAAAAAAAAAGTAAATATTACTAACTTGTCTTACCAAGTTTGATTTTGTTTTGGTAATGTAAAATTGATATAAAAATTAATATGAGCTTGTATATAAATTTTAGCACTTTTAAGACATTGTATCTCACAGTAAACTAGAGATTGTCAATATATTTATATGTGAGCATATGAAGTCATGTATTTTATGACAAATAAACATGAAACTTAGACAAATTAGCGAAGAATTAACAAAATGATCGTTTTTTACAACATCGGTACTTCAAAGATAAAAAATGTGGAATTAGCCTTTTGATCTCTGGTATTCTAAGGGATCATAACAGTAGTTTCTATCATTAAGGGCATTAATTGGTTGTAAAGTTGGAAGTGAGAGGCTTCTTTAAGTTAACTCATTATTAACCTTTAAGAAATCATTTGCTGAAGAACTTTAGTGTTTGGGCTTTTTGTTTTTTAAGTTTTTTTTTTTTTTGATTTTTAATTTACAAATGTTGTAAGAATGTGATAGTAGAAGAAAAACATCAACAGCTTATGTTCTTGCCCTATGATGATGAGCCAACAAACTATCAAATTCTTTCTTCCAAGTCCAAGAAAATGGAAATGGAATGTAATATTTATTTTTAAAATAAAGACTATACAGTATGATGCTGCATATAAGCTCATTTTTATGAGCACTTATTAAATTGAAATATAATCATTATATATATTTGTGGGGTATGGAGTTGACTATTAGTATTTGTGTACAATATGTAAATGTCAAATCAGGAGAGTCAACATATTTGCTATTACAAAACATATTCATTCTTTGTGTCCATTAACCAATTTCTCCCCAATTTCTTCACCTTCCCCTTTTCACCCTCGAATAACCACAGTTCAGTGCAGTTTCAGGTTAAAAAAATCAATATACAAAAATTGGTTGCATTTTTATGTTCAAATGACAAACTAGCAGCAAAAGAAATCAAGACAGCAAGCCCATATATAATAGCTACCAAAAACTTAAAATACTTAGGAATAAATTTGCCCAAGGAGGTGAAAGATCTCTACAATGAGAACTATGAATCACTCCTGAAAGAAACTAAAGAGGACACACAAAAAATGGAAAGACATTTCATGTTCATGGATTAGAAGAATTAACGCTGTGAACATGTCCATACTATCCAAAAAAATATACAGATTCAATGCAATCCCCATCAAAATACCAATGGCATTCTTCACAGAAACAGAAAAAAACAATCCTAACATTCATATAGAATCACAAAAGATCCCGAGTAGCCAAAGCAATCCTAAGCAAAATAAATAAAGCCCGAGGCATTACACTACCTGACTTCAAATTATACCACAAAGCTATAGTAACCAAAACAGCATGGCTCTGGCATGAACACAGACACTTGGACCAATGGAACAGAACAGAGAACCCAGAAATCAATCTCATACATACAGCAAACTGATCTTTGACAAATGCACCAAGAACATACATTGGAGAAAGGGTAGCCTCTTCAATAAATGGTGCTGGGAAAACTGGATATTCATATGTAGAAGAATGAAACTAGACCTATACCTCTTGCCATATAGCAAAATCAACTCAAAGTGGATTAGACTTCAATATAAGACTTGAAACTTCTACAACTCCCAGAAAGAAACATGCAGGAAACACTTCAGGATGTAGGACCGAGCAAAGACTTAATAAATAAGACCCCAAAAGCACAGGCAACAAAATAAACAAAAGGGATTATATTAATTTAAAAAGTTTCTGCACAGCAAAGGAAACAATCAACAGAGTGAAAAGACAACCTACAGAATGATAGAAAATATTTGCCAACTATGCATCCAACAAGGGGTTAATATCCAGAATATACAAGGAACTCAAACAACTTAACAGTAAAATAACAAATAATCCAATTAAAAAATGTGCAAAGGAGCTGAACAGACATTTCTCAAAGGAAAATATTCAAAAAGCCAATCGGAACATGAAAAAACTGCTCAATATCACTAATCTTCAGGGAAATGCAAGTCAAAACCAAATTGAAATATCATCTCATCCCAGTTAGACTGGCTAGTATAAAAAATGCAGATAACGACAAATGCTGGAGAGAAGCAGGGAAAGGAGAACCCTTCCATACTACTGGTGGGACTGTAAAATAGTACAGATTTTATGGAAAATAGTATGGAGGTTTCTCAAACAACTACAGATATGGGCACTTTAAGAAGTACTTCTCCACAGCTGAGTCCATACTATATGAGATACTTAATGACATACACAGGGGTTGCTGGATAAGAATTCATTCTCTTTTTACATGGAAAGGTTTTTATTTCCTCCATTCTTATCTCTTAACTTTTTCAATTTCTTCATTTTCTCTTAGGTTTATTTTTCAGTTCCAGGACCCCATCCAGGATACCATATTTCATTTATTTATCATGTCTCCTTAGCATCCTTTTGTCTGAGAGAGTTTTTTCAGGCTTTCCTTGTTTTTAAAGATCTTGCCAGTTTTGAGTAGTACTGGTCAGGTATTTTTGTAAATTGTCTCTCTATTGAAATTTAATGATGATTTTCTTATGATTAGAATGAAGTTATATACTTTTTGGAGGGAGATGGCAGAGGAAAAGTGCCATTTTTATCACATTGTATCAAGGGTATATACAATTGACATGAGTTATCACTGTTTATGTTGATCTTGATTACCTGGCCGAGTTAGTGTTAGTCAGGTTTTTCCACTGTGAGATTAAATCTTTTTTCTCCCCGTTTCAACACTGAACTCTTTGGAAAGAAGTCCCTATGTACATGCCATACTTATGGGGTGGGAGCTATGCTCTTTCCTTGAAAGCAGAATGTCTACATAAAATTGTCAAAATTCTTCTGTGTGGGGATTTTTCTCTTCTCTCCATATACTCATTTACTAAATCAATAGTTTATATCAGTATTTTCTTATGGATATTTATTTTATACTTTGAGTTATACATTCAATATTAATTTATTTTTTTGGTTGCTCAGATTATTCCAGCTTTGGCCATCAGGAATTCTTTCAGTCAACTCCTGCTGCTCTTTTACATACCCTCATTAATGTGTTTGTTGTTTTTGTTGCTATTTTGTTTGTGTGTTTTTTTAAGCGTTTCCTTACTCTCTGTCATTTTAAGATTCTTTAGACTCATCTTGTATATTTACTGCTCCCTTCCTTGGATCACCTGTTTTCAAGGAGCCCTGTTTCCTCATATCAGATAAAGGAAAATAAGACAAAGGTACTAGATGTACGCATTGTTAATGGGGTGTCATTACTTATTGACCTTCCCAGCTGAGAAAGTAAGGATGTGTGTGAATATATACATGTACATATGTGTGCATATAAATATACATATATATGTATATCTTTTTGTATATGCACATGAATGTAAATATTTCAATTTGGTAGGATGTGTGTGTATATATATATTAAACTACATACGACTTCATCCTTTGTCATGATGTACAATTTATACATGTTTGGATTCAATTTGCTAATATTTTGGTGAAAAATTTTGCGTGTATGTTAATGAGAAATATCTTTTCTTTTAATGTTTTTAACTAGCTTTAGTATTAGGGTAATGCTTTCCTCATAGAACTAATCAAGATGTGTTCTCTCTGATTGTATTTTATAAAGTAGTTTGTTGGAAATTGCTATCATTTCTTCTTTAAATGTTTAGTAGAATTCACCAATGATATCATTGGTGTCTGGTGCTTCCTTTTTTGGAAGATTATTAATTATTAATTACATTTCCTTAACAGAGATAGGCTATTTATGTTGCATGTTCTCCGTATGTGGATTTTTGCATTTTGTGTCATTAATGAAATTTGTTTATTTTATCAAAGTTATCAAATTTGTGGATAGAGTTTTTAACAAAATCCTTCTCTTATGATTAAAGGATTTAAATCATATATATAAAACATACCACTAATTGTATTAGTAAAGAATCAATCCAAAAACACTCCACAATTCTGCAATGATCAACTAAAAACTTTTTGTTCTAGTGGTTGAGAGGTTCAACATTGTTTGCTAGTGGGAAAGCAGAACAGAACATTATTGGCATTATCACTGAATTTACAGAAACTTACAGAAACAAAGTGACATTGTTAGTAAAGCAATAATAGGAAGCGCTTACTCATGTAGGTGAGATAAAGAGTCAGATGAGTCATGTTACAGTGTTGGTAATCTGGCAAGACAGTGATGTTAAGGTTTATAGTTTAAGAATATTTAAAATATTTTGTGAACTGTAAACCTGAAATACAAGATTTTTACACCTATATACTAGAAAATGAAGCAAAAACAACTATATTGCAACATGGAAACAAAAACACACTCTTATTAACCTACAAAAATAACAAAGATCTATTGCATTATTAGAAGGATTTTATAATCCACAGAGATACCTTGCTTATTAAGAAGGGATTCGATAAGAATAGCACTTACTGATTTAGCAATTATGAGAATGATTAGTCCAAAGATAAATTAAATGCCCAATTTGGGTAGGAACGGCAGGTGAAAGAAAAAGGAAAAACTTAAGAAAACACTTTCATATAATATTGTGCTTTCTTTATCATCTACTTCATGGATCCCACATACAGACCGGTTCCCGCTCACTGGCTGAGCGAGGTGTGGGTGCGACACTGAGGGTTGCGATCCCGTTGCCGGTCCCGGTCCAGTACGGGCGCGACACTGAGGGTTGCAGTCCATTGCCGGACATGAAAAAAGACAAAAGAAAAAAAAGAAAAAGGAAAAATTAAGAAGATTGATCCAAAGACTTGAGTTATTTTACTGATTACATTATAATATTCAGCAAAATGTCATGTAATGAACATAGGTGGACAAATTATTGAATGCATTAATTAGCAATGTGAAAGTTGTCAGTATCAAAATGGAGTCACTTTTGTCAAACCCTGACAAAATAGTGCCAGGGAAGGACAAAAAGGGAGTGTTCTCATGCATGCGTGTCATGAAAACAAGAACTATCAGAAAGCCTGCAAACCCCACACCTGACACACAGACTACCACAAACTTACACACACAAATAATACTTCTGCAGGGACGTCGGCCAACAACAGCCTGTCCACGCTCGGACTGACTCCACTTGTCATTGATCCTTGCAGCCAAGGATCATTGTTTCAAAATAACTTATGTTATCCTCCTCATTACTCCTTTAAAAACCCTTGTCTTCCTTTACCTCCCTGAATACACCCACCCATTGCAATGTTCATTCCTGAATAAATACTTTCTTTCAGAGACTCTCTTTCTCTGTTATTTAAGTTACAAAGACATTTGACTAAGAAGTCTGTTCTGGAGCCGAGCAGTGGCGCACTCGAGAGAGTGCGGCGCTGGGAGCGCAGTAGCGCCTATATAGGGATGACCGGTGTGCTCACAGCGGTCACTGGCTCAGCGCGGTGCAACCGGTCTCAAAAAGGACAAAAAAAAAGTCTGTTCTGCTTTACATATCTGAAAACTATTTAGAAAGTGTTTGCATTTCCTCCCACCAGAAGCTACAATTTTCTTAAAGACAATGGTCTTTAAACAGTTTAATGCTCAGTGTTACTAGCACCCCATGTGACTTAGGTCACAGAGTATTTTGGCAATTCAATCTAGGCAGGACTGGGGCTATTAAAAATAAGTTTTTAAGAAGGCCCACCATTTTAGGGCAAGATTTTAAAAGAATGTAAAAATTTGAATTCTTACACTTTAAATGAACAAAACTTTAAAATTACTGACTGATTTAAAACGGTTTTATGGAAAAACTAATCAGTAACAAAAACTTGCCACTAAATGCAAAGACTTCACATTTTTTGAGCCAAGTGTAGAAAGGTTCTAAGGAGAGGGCAAGGAATCTGGTGCTTCAGTATTTAAAATGGCAGGCATTTTCCTTTTCCCCTTCTAGATGGGAGGGGGCAAAGGACTCCTGGGACAGCTTCATCTAACACTGTCTTGAGGACTCACAGCCCTGAGCACTCTGGGTGTTTTACAGCTCCAATCTCCTTAGCTACGGCTGATCCCTGTGGTTAGATGATTGATAGGAGTCACTTGCTCCTCCTTCAGCACCTTAGTTATATTTTTATCACCTCTAAGATCAAGCTCTCACTAGGGTAATGTGAGTGTTGGGACAATGGCATTGCACTTCAGGATACCACTTTACAAGGACCTTTTAAATGATGCTGGACTCACAGGGGCAAAGCAAATTAAGAATTCACCTGTTTGAGGACACTAGGGTAATGTGAGTGTTGGGACAATGGCATTGCACTTCAGGATACCACTTTACAAGGACGTTTTAAATGATGCTGGACTCACAGGGGCAAAGCAAATTAAGAATTCACCTGTTTGAGGACAGTCTAGGGGCCTAATCTGTGATAATGTTCTTGATCAACTCTATCTCACAAACTCAGATTAACCAGTTTTCCATCTACCATAACGCTGGCAGGGTAGTTGTCAAAGACTGGTATACATTCTTCAGGAAATGCATTGGTGGGTAACTGATCAGCAGGAAGGTTTCACAGACATATCCAGTTCTCACCACCACACGCTTGATGGCTTATACGGGGCCACTGGCTGGACACTGTTGTGGTTTTGCTAGTCCAAAGCTCAAAGCTTCTCATCTGTACTAAATGCTACTTGCCAGGCCATTTATTTAGGGACTAGCTGCTTCCTGTGTAACATGGTATGCTTGAGGGTGAAAGCTCTAGACTCAGAATACCTAACTTAAAATCCTTCATTAGCCGTCTGACATTGTGAGTTGACTTTGCATCTCTGTAGTCTAGTTCTCTCACCTGTCAAACAGATATCATACGGTAAATATAGTTGTGAGTATAAAATAAAATTATATATGTGAAGTGATCAAAATAGTGCCTTGGTTGCAGTAGGTGTTTAATACATATAAATTATTATAAATTTAGCATTACTACAAATTTTTAGTTTCCCTCCCTGATGAATTAAGATGCCCATCGTCCTTGATACTCTCCTGAAATAGTTGCAACATCCTTTGGAAAAAAATTACCAAGAGTTAATTCACTTAAAGGGAAATAGTGAATCCATGTGTAGTCCCTTGTCCTTTGTACATGACACAAGCATTTCTGTCCTCTTCCCTCTGGGAAGAACTGTGATGATTAAGGCAATGTTACCTACCATTACCTAGGTTTACAATAAAACCCTAGCTTTTGGAGAACTCTGGTAAGGACTTCAGAGCCTGAAGTGAGATTTGTTTTTCAGGAATAAATAACCAATATGACATTTCTCAGTCAGTAACTGATTTTTCTTAAGAATATATTCATCCATTCCAGGGGATATGGCCCCCTGATTAAATAGTAAATCATTTAGAGTTTATTTTGCTTGAAAAGAGAGATTATTTCTATCAGATGTTGTTTAGATTTTGCAGAGTGGTAAATTTGGGGACGACTCATATAAACAGATTTCAATATTATAGTGACAGTATATTGAGCTAGAACAGCAATTACACAGGGCTTGACCTTTAAGAGGGCAAATGTGGCATAGAAATGCTAACATGTACATAATGGGTACACATTCAAAACATCAGACAGTGAAAAAAGTATCCTAATCAATTGTCTCCAAATCAGTCAAGAAGGTATATAATGAAATTTCTTATCATTATTTATGGTTTGTTAGGAATGCACTTAGCATGATAAATTATTTTTCATGTATAAAACCAATCCTGATCAGGGTATTTGGCCTGTTTTGGAAAAGATCATCACACTGCTACTTAATCAACTAATGTTCTAAGTATTCAGTGGCATGTTTAATTGTCTGTTTTCTCTTCAGACTATTAAAAAAAGAAAGAAAAAGAAAAATGTGGCTTGTATTTATTCTTCTTAAATTAAATATAATTCTCTAGTTTTATGTCATATTATTTATAAAGTACTGCCTAAATATTAGCCCAAATGTTTTTGTTTTTAAAAAATTTAATAGTACAAACATACCTATGAAGATGTATTGTATATGTGTGTGTGTAAAGTGTAGCTTCTTAGAGTCCCAAATTAAGTTAAAATATGATATAGATCATTTTCCCTTAGAATATATGATTACTTTTTGGCTAATTGGCATCAATTTTCCTTCATGACAGCACCGCAATTTCTTTATATCATGACAATTTTAAGCCCTAGTGTTTGGGCCTATTCCATATGTCTCACTTTATTCTTCAGCCTAAGTGGCCAGCATCAAATTCTGTTATTTATATCCAAAGTACAACTAATACTAAAATCTTTCAAAATTTTATTGTCCACATAGATTCCACTACTCTATGGAAGTTGGGCAATTCTGACATAAAAAGGAGAATTTTATAAGCCCAGATATTATACCAATACACATCACATTTCTATAGCAGTATACATCAGGAATGGAACCAGAACGTCTTATCACTCCAGGATACTTTTCTCTTTATATTGGTTGATTTACAGCACCATCAATAAGTTAAGCACTGTAAATTTGAGTTTATCACATTATCTAAATTGTGCATGTTACTGCCCAGAGGGATGTGAACAATTATGTGGTAATTTAAAGCAATTAGTTTGAATGAAAAAAAATGCCTTGGAAATCAAAAATCTCATGTGTGTTTGCAACTTTCGTGCTTTAAAGAGAAAATAACAAGTGTGAAGAATAGGAGGACTCAAAAGTTCCTCTTGTGATTTAGTTCAATTTTGTTTGAATTTTAAGTATTTTTATAAACGTTTTAACTCTCTGTAGACTGCAAATCAATAGCCCTCAGCTATTTCTGTTTACAGAAAATAAAAATCAATACAGAATTAAGTAAATTACCTGGAGAAATTACAGGAGAATTAATTTTTCTTCAATTCTCTGTTTGATTAAGAAAGTACTGTTCAACTACATATATCTATGTCATCCAGTTATCTAGGTATTATCTAAGAAGTAGCAAAACTGATTGAAAAAGTGTTGCATTTAAATAAATATTAGAATATTTAGATTTACTCTTATATGTAACCGCTAAACTCAGTTTTCTCACTGGACAAATAGGTGTAATGTGTTACTCAAGTGAATGTAACTGTATTGGTTGCATCACAAATGTATATACACTTGGCAGGGTTTGTAACATGAAGTCATGTATAACCAGTTACATAAGAAAGTCTAGGATCTTTTGTGGAACAAACAATAAAGAGATTAAACAATTCTTTGGAAATAAAAGCCAGCTCTCAGTCTAGACCCTTGAGCTATTAGGATAAAAAAGAAACCATTTAATTGTTTAAGTAATAGGTTGATTTTATTTTATAATTTATTATTATTTATTATTATTTTTATCATGGTAAGAATACCTAACATGAGAGCTACCGTCAAAAAAATTTTAAGTGCACAATACAGTATTGCTAACTATAGGCACAATGTTGTACAGCAGGTCTGTAAAACTCATCCATTTTTCATAACTAAACTTTGTTCCCTTTGAATAGCAACTCCCTGTTTTCTTCTCCCTTAGGCTCCTAGAAACCACCATTCTACTCTGTTTCTATGAGTCTGTTTTAGATACTTCACACAAGCGGAATCACACAATATTTGTCCTTCTGTGACTGATTTATCTCACTTAGCATAATTTCCTTCAGGTTCAAATCCATGTTGTCTCATATGACAGAATTCTTTTCCTTTTAAGGATGAATGATATTCCATTTTATACATGTGATTTTATGTATGAAAATGTTTATAACATATATTAACTATTATGAAATAGGTATTCTAACTTAAATAATATTATATAGAGATAATAATAATACATACACATGGGTAACTATATTTCATAATAGTTTATATATATATATATA
>NW_007726714.1:59553-64619 GCF_000696425.1 Galeopterus variegatus
GCCCAGCTATTGCCTCGAGGCCTCAGAGCCTTGTTTGCTGTTATCTTCCGTCCCTCCCCCTTCTGTGCAATATGGGTATAGGTAACTTTGCAACTTGCCATAGATAACGGGAATTTTCCATTTACTGGAGCAACCTGCCCTGCGGTTTTCTCAGTAAACCATCCGCTGCTCACTTCCTTATCTGCTGATTCCCTCCTGCTGTCTATATAAACTGTGACCTTCTGGCTAATAAACGAGACTTGATCAGAATACTGTCTTGTCTCCATTTCTCACATCTCTTGTCCCATCCAGTTCCCACTCCCCCCTCCAGGGTCCTTGTTGAATATCCCACAGGTCAGGACATACACACACACACACACACACACACACACACCTCTATCCAGCAAAGGTTAGTAAAATATTAGGGCCGATGTCTGAAAATACCCCAGAAAATGTACATGTATCTCACATTTTCTTGATTCATTCATCTGTTAATGGATAGTTAAATTGTTTTCACTTCTTGGCAATTGTGAATACTGCTGCAATAAACATGGGAGTACAGATAGCTCTTTGAGATCCTGATTTCAGTTCTTTTGGATATATACCTTGAAGTTGAATTGTAGGATCATGTGGTAAATCTATTTTTAATTTTTTGAGAAACTGTCATACTCCTTTCCACACTGGCCACAGCATTCTACATTCCCACCAACAATGCACAGGGTTCTAGTCAGTTTCTCCACATTCTTACCTACATTTTTTCTTTCTTTCTTTTTTTTTTTTTTGTAATACACACTTTAACAGATGTGAGGTGATATGTGCTATTGAGTTACAGGAACTTTTCATATATTTGGGGTACTAATTCCGTATTAGTTTGCAAATACTTTCTCTCATTCTGTATATTGCCTTTTCATTTTGTTGGTATTTCCTTTGATGATTAGAAGAATTTTAGTTTGATGTCTAATTTTGTTTTTGTTTTGTGAGTTTGGTATTATATTCACGAAAGCATTGCTAAGCCAAATGTCATAAAGCTTTTTCCCTACTTTTCTTCTAGGAGTTTTAGAGTTCCAGTTCTTACATTTAAGTCTTTAATCTATTTTGAGTTGATGTGTATGTATGGTATTAGATAACTGAATGATATATTGATTTAAAAGGGTTACATTCTAATGGGAGAGTTGCTAATCTTAAGAGATATGTGAGAATGACACTCCTATTTATGACAAAGAATGAGAAGCCTTGGTAATGCATAGTTTCTCAGCACTTAAATGGGCTTCCTGGCTTGAGGCTTCTGAATAAATGTCAGAGATTTGCTTAAAATGACCTAAATAAATTAGTATAAAATACAACCTTTATTATTACCATTTATGTGTTTGTGAGTGTGTTGTAAAAGAAAACAACAACAACAAAAGCATACAGAAAACCAAGTTGCTCTGTTTTGCAGTGCTGATGACTGTGAAGAAGCTTTCCACAGCAGGGAGACAACCCTCTCTAGCTCTCTAGGCAATTATTTAGAACTGGGTAAGAGACTGATTCTCAGAGCAGAAGAAAACTGGTAATACTGTCTCTTCTCTGATATTTTGAGCCAGAAGGGAGGACTATGTTAGGTAATACTGTTTCTATGATGTGTCATTTCTACACATTCCCTACAAAATTTATCTATAAGATGATGATTATTCATTTTTAATAACTCTGAAATGGTCGATGGTGGAAGGATTAAGATCATACTTCCCTGTGCACGAGCACTTACAGTCCCTCCTATTATTAAAACTTATACTCAGAATGTCAGAAATGACAGGGTTTGTAGGAAAATCTGATATAGTTAGTTCATCTAAGTTATTCTCTTTATATCCATTTCCAATGAATGCACGAATAACTGCTTGAATGATTATTATAACCAAAACCTAATGGTTTCCTCCCATCTCTATTTTCCTCAGTCTACTTCAGGCTGTAGCCACTTACCGGAGTTACTTTCTTGAAAAATCTCCTACTTTATCTCTCTGTCTCCTTTATTATATTGTTTATCATGCAAGTGAATGAATTTTTTTTAAAAAATTGAGTAGATGCTTATGCCACTTCCATGCTTAGTGTTCTCAAAGGAATGCTACTGCCCTTAAGTTGAAAATCATATCGTCAACACATCTCATAATATGTGGCTTCCACCCCTTCAGCTTTATTTTGAGCCATTCTACTCACTCTGCATGACATTAATATTTTTTATTTCCATATATGCTACATTTTCTCATGACTTACATCTATTATTCATTATCTTTTCTTTCCCTAGGACACTTTCCCTTCCTCATACCCTGCTTTTCACACATATACACAATGGATACTAGTTCAACCAATTTAAGTTCTTTGTTT
Source organism: Galeopterus variegatus (assembly GCF_000696425.1). NCBI lineage: Eukaryota > Metazoa > Chordata > Mammalia > Dermoptera > Cynocephalidae > Galeopterus > Galeopterus variegatus. The sequence goes on from NW_007726714.1 coordinate 61,891, forward strand.
TTCAGCTTACAGTTCACTCCTTCACTATCTACACCATTTTAAATCCCTTTTCCATGCATTTCCATAGCACACTGTATTTTCCCTACTTGTTTCACTTGTTTAAATTATTTTCTTAATTTTCACCTTACCTTGTTGACTCTAAGCTTCATGAGCTTTCCATTTCCTTATCAACTACTGAAGTGACTGGAATATAATTTATGCTCAATTAATACTTAAAAAATAAAATCAAAGACTATAGGGAGCTACTGAAGGTTATAAGCAATATAGAGACATAGTAGGTGGGTTGAATATAGAAGATCTATTCAGTATCTACTTCCCACTTCTACCCTGCCTCTTTTTTAATATAGAAACTAGAAGACATCTAACACATCTCACAGACACTCTCTAATTAGGTTTCTGAATCTAAATCAGATGCCATCAATTAAATGCATTTATGAAATATTTGAAAAGGGGGAAGACAGAAATATTTTTTTCTTCTTTAAAATTCCCTGTTAATGAGCACAATTGCAGATATGTGAGTTTCTTGAGGCAGTTTTGATGGTGGGGGCTGCATTCAACATTCCCATACCAAGTTTCTTTCTTCTTGGATAGCAAAAAAATATATAGTAGCAGAAGAAGGTGGCTGTCTATTTCACTTTCTTTTTCATGAATTTTAGCAACTGCAGTTTTTTTAGTCTTGCATTCACTAGTTATAAGAGTAGCTCATTGAATTCCATTCTCCAGAGCCTCTCGAAGATTGTATATACAACTGTATTCTAATATATCAATAATTTTACCCTAAAATATTGAATGTTTGTTCTTTTCTGATATCAATTTTGGGCAACATAATACTGGATCCAGAAGTGGTTGCAGACACTTCAGGAAGAGAATCAACTTGATTATTTGTTTGGGTATCATTGAAAGCAGTTTATTCTCTAGTTATTGGAAAATGAGACAATAGAAAATCATGGCATACGATGAAAAAATAGTTACTTAGGTTATATTATCTGGTCACCTGGAATGAATGTAAATTATAAGATAACTCTTTGAAAGACAAATGTCTGCTACAATAATACATAATGAAGGTAATGAGAATCGTGTGTGGGCTATCTCCTTCTGTCTGTACTATAAAGATTAAAGAACAAACACACGATTTTAAATTCGTGACTCAAAGCACGGAGAGCCAGGGAGATTCAACTATCCAAGATAATATCTTATTTCTTGTAATTAAAAGGCTGTTTTCACAAAATATCAGATTCAGGGTCTGACACTGTGGGTTGGTGAATTACTATGTGAGTTTAATTCACATTATTGCCGTATGTGTTGCTTAAAATTAGGAAACATGCAATAAAGTGGGACTGTGAGAATTGGAATGAGAACTTATGAATGAATTTGGGTAACTGTGAGTGTAATTATATGATGGGTTTTTCTGATGTTCTAGTTTTGGCTTATGTAGAAACCAGGTAGTGACTGCTCCTAGGGCAGTTACCTTGCAAGGGAATACCAATTGACTCTGTTCTGCACCCCAACTATTCCAATTGACATCATGTCCATTAGTGGGCTCAGATCTCAACATACCCTCAGAGAGACAAGGGCAAAGTTTCACCTGAAATAAGAAAGCTTACATGCAAAAATATCATAGCATTATTCTAATTTGTATCATTAGAAGTCTGGATAATATTTGTAGAAATCTGTTTTCTATTTTTTATAACCACAGAAATGGAATATATTTAGATAAAGCAAAAAAGAAAATCTATGAGGGTGTACTGAACAGATTTTCTGGGTTCAAAGAACTAACCTGAGCATCTTCAGGTGGTTTTCAAGTTAGCTAAAATGATTGACTGAAATCTGAACTAATTGAGGTTAGGATATAAAAAATCCTTTCTATCTTATAATAAAGGTAATGCAAAGGATAAGTAAAATATAAATGATCAAGTACACTATCGTATAAGACCTGCTTCCCTTCATCTTAACTGTATCCCTCAGAAGAGCCTGAACATGTAATTCAGGAAGGTGATGAAAAGTAGACTGAAGAGGAGAACACCAGCATCCTTTAAAAGCTCTGTCCTGGCTATACTTGTAGGTTGTAAAAGGTACTAGAGGTCAAAAGGGAAACTAAAGCTGCAGGAGCTAAAAGGCAGCATATGATTACCTGATACTTTACTGTAATAATCAGCAGTGCTCAATGATTATGAGAATGGTTTGATACAATAAGATCTCTGGAAGGTGGTTAATTGATCATAGCGTTCCTAGGAGTAAAATACACAGCCAGTATCCCCAAATCCTATTTGATTTATGTATATAAAAGAAGAAATAACTCTAGAATTAGTGAATAAGGTCCAGAGATAAGCCACTACAATAGAAAGAGTTAAAAGCCCTTCTTCAAACAGACATGGACTAGTATACAGAGTCAGAGGAAGAATATACCTAGGACACTTGAAGAAACATTTTATGACTGTGCCACAGGATACACTGCAAGTCTTCCTTCTGTTATCTGCCACAGATACTCAGGACTATTTCTGAGGATAGACTATATGGAGAAAGGGATATACTGAGATGTTTGTACAGTTACTTATCATTGACTCAGAGTCACCATTAACCCCTGAAGACACAGATGGCTGCTATCATTTGTGGGCCAGAGAGAGAGGCTGTACAGATTGTGTGAAAAATGAGATGTTGTCAATTTCAATCTCAGTGGACCAAGCATATCCATAAGCTTACACTGTCGTTATTTCACCTGCTCCTGAATC
>NW_007726714.1:65271-66647 GCF_000696425.1 Galeopterus variegatus
TTTGTACAGTTACTTATCATTGACTCAGAGTCACCATTAACCCCTGAAGACACAGATGGCTTCTATCATTTGTGGGCCAGAGAGAGAGGCTGTACAGATTGTGTGAAAAATGAGATGTCAATTTCAAAATGAGATGTCAATTTCTCAGTGGACCAAGCATATCCATAAGCTTACACTGTCGTTATTTCACCTGCTCCTGAATCATGAATTTACTAGACTGTGGATCTCAAGATCTGATGTGTGTTACTCCTATTCAAAACAGTTTTTAAATAATACTATGGTTTAATGTGTATTTTTTTTTTACAGTGTTGGCATTTTCACTGATTATGCAGAAGCAACAGTGTGGAAATTTGCTGGCGATTTAGCACAAATCAAGACAGTGGCATTGATGATACTAGCAGTCATTATATTTTTCTCCATCATGCATTTGCGGCACACATACACACCACACAAATGGCAACTTTGCATAAGGATGTTCTGATGGAGCAGTAAACATTGTTAATTTTATTAACTCTTCACTGTATGTGATCAAATTGAAAGTATGCAAAAAATATTTTGGCTGCATATTGACATTCTATGCCTAAAGGAAAAGCACTTGTGTATGTGTTTTAGTCATGAGCTGAACTAGCTTCTTATTTCACGGAACAAGGTTTTCACTTGAAAGAATGGCTGGCAAAAAAAATATATAGTTGTCAAGATTTAGGCATTTGGCTGGTATTTCCTTAAAAATGAGTACAGTGATTCTGTCTTTTGGAAAAAAATTTTTGAGAGCATTTGTAACCAATAATAAAATTCTAGCTTTCAATTGGGAAATCAAACATTTTAAAGTTTATATTTACCACCATGACCTTGGCACTTTCTCAGTATTGAAAGTCTTTTCAAATAAGAAACATAGTGGTATTTATGAATGAGATTTTTGATGTAACATAATAAGATGTGTCAAACTTTGAATGGTCTGCATAACACCATGAATTAATGTTTTCCAAATGATCAAGACATGATGTTACAAAATCATGCAGGCATAAAAGATCCATTCAAAGTGCAAATAGGCTAATGCAACAAAGTATGAAATTTATTGATAAAGTTGAGGTCTTGCATTGCAACTAACCTTTAAGAAACTACTTTTCAAGTTTTGTTGTAGTAACAGAGAACAATAGCCATAATTATTCAAATAAGCTTTTAGCGTGTGACTCCCTTTTCTAGCTACATATCTGTGTAAGACCAGATAGTCGTTACACAGCCTAGCCAAAACAGAATATAACTGGTTATGAGAATTCAGATTTTTTTCTATTAGTCCAGACATTAAAGAGATTTGCAAAATTGTAAAACAATACCACTCATCCCACTATTTTTTGGCAATTATAGTAATTTTTTTT
>NW_007726714.1:67124-73502 GCF_000696425.1 Galeopterus variegatus
CAAAATTGTAAAACAATACCACTCATCCCACTATTTTTTGGCAATTATAGTAATTTTTTTTTGAAAATGCATATATGATAAATTGTCCTGTAATGTTTTATTGTTATTATTTTTTTAAAAGTGAATTAGTAAATATGTATTTCACGCAAAATTGTAAAACAATACCACTCATCCCACTATTTTTTGGCAATTATAGTAATTTTTTTTTGAAAATGCATATATGATAAATTGTCCTGTAATGTTTTATTGTTATTATTTTTTTAAAAGTGAATTAGTAAATATGTATTTCACAAATGTTTTGGTAGTACAATACACATCAGTAGCTTCTACCCATATAAACAAATGCTCTTGGGATCCTTAATAATTTTTTATACCATATAAAGTGACTGTAGACTGCAGATTTGGGGATCCATTTAACTAGAAAAACTCAGCAACTAAAGTTCCTGAAACTGTTCTTCTATAAGAAACAGAAAATCAAACTAATACTGCCAGTAAATCTTATCAGTTATATTTTCAAACTATTTCTAGAACACAACCTTTTCTTAAAATCACCATTGTTAATAGCCCTGGTGTAAACCACTGTCATCTCTCACTCAGATTTTTCAAAAGTTGCCTGAGTGTTTTACCTGAACTTCATGTTTTTTAGTTAATTAACTATCACAGCAGATAAGTTCCTTGTTAAAATATGTCAGATCACGTTCTCAAAGCTCAAAATTTCCAGTTATTTTCTGTATGTGGGAATGAGATTTAAGGGTATTAGATTAAAGAGGGCTGAATAGAAGACTGAAATGGGTAAAATCCATTACAAAGGTGTGCTGTCCTAGAAATCAGGGTTCAGTGTCTTGATGTAAGTTCCCTGGAGTGGTATGCTCAGTTAGTTAATCAAAGACTGGCCTCAGTATTGGACTACAGTTAATGAGTTTGAAATGATTGAATTGTCTAGGCACCTGATAGAGAAAAATTCTTGGTTGCAAAAAATTGGCTTCTTAGAACAAATTTATTATGTGAAAACTGTTTAGCTAATCCTGCAGAGTCCTAACGTCTTAAAGAATATTCCATTATCCAAGCTGAGGAAGCACCAGCATCTTTAAAGACTTTTGTGGTGGCTTACTTGTGTAGATCATAGATGGATATGTGATATTGTGGAATGAGGTGATGGAATTTCATTCCATCATCTCCACAGACATAATATGGTCCCGGAGGAGTAGAAGCTAAATTGTGTTAACTCTCTGAGATTAGATGAACATAATTACTACAGTAAGCCACAGGGTTAGAATAATAGCAGCATACTATTTAGTGAGACTAGTGATGGCTAATTAATCACTACCCTAGTAGTAAAATAAATACCAAGATCAAGACACCTGGTTAAGGTGCTGCTTGTCATATATCAGAGGAAAAAATTAAAGAACATAATTCAATTTATGATAGTGGAAATTTGTGTCTTTATTTCTAAACCTAAGCTAGTTTCCACAGCTGGAGTCCCTTGTCTGAGGTAGAGACTGTCATTTTGAAGATCCTGCTTCGTAGTCACATGTGCATTCTATGAATCTTCCCTTGAGTGTTCTCTGTTTTCCAGGTAACTGCAGACTTGGTAAACACAAATAACTATACTTTTGAGGGTTATTAGATACCAATTCTGAGCTCATATTGACCCTGAGGGACCCAAAATGCCATTGAGGTCCAAGCGTGTGAATGGAGACTTGAAGAGGTCATGGATTAAAGATTTAGTTCAAGTCCATCTAACAGTACTTCCCATGGAATTAAGCACCCATTGATAGTCCTTGGACTCATTATGTGAGGGCCATTATGGTAGTAAAGGCTGAGTGGAAGCCCCAGCAACTGCCCACCCTCACCCTACACTGAAGGTAATATTAGGTCCTTGGGAGAACTTTAAAGATTAGCACCATCATTAAAACTGTGGGAGATGAAGAGGTAATGATTCTTATCTTAGACCCATTTAATTTAATTGGCCTAATTGTTCCCTAAAAGAGTCATTTGTGAGGTGAAGAATAAAAATAAATGATTAGAATTATAATTACATGGTGATTCCAATCGGCTACAATTCAAAATATGTTACTCCTCTTAGAATAAATCTACATAGTCCAAGAATGCACCACTGACACACTAAGTGAAATCTGAAGCAGTTAGCATTTACAGAATGAGCATTAACATTTATTATCTCACTCTCTCTGTCACAACATAGTTCAGAGAAATTTTATCTTAGTTTTCTTACATTTTCTTATATTAGGATTTTCCAAAAGCAGCCAAAAATTGGGATGTAGTGTTTATTTGGCAAGTTATTCTAGGAAACAAAAAGGAAGAAGGGGCAGGACATCAATATTTTATCCTGTATATTAAAAAATCCTACATTTTTATATATTGTCTTAGTACACTTGCCTGCTGTAACAAAATACCATAGATTACATAACTCTGTAATTTATAAACAACAGAAACTTAATCTTCACAGTTCTGGAGACTGGGAAGTCCAAGATCAAGGCACCAGCAGATTTGGTGTCTGATAAGGACATACTTCCTCACAGATAGTGCCTTCTAGTTGTATCCTCATGTAGTGGAAGAAGCCAGAAAGCTCTCCTGGGTTTCTTTCATAAGGGCATTAATCTCATTCATGAGGATTTATGACTTAATCATCTCCCATAATGCCCCACCTCTTAATATTATCACATTGGGAATTAGGTTTCCACATGTGAGTTTTGAAGGGACACAAACATTCAGAACATAGCAGGACTTTAGGAGAAAAAAGTAGCAATCACACTTCAGTATTAGTGGAAATTCTGCTTTATCGACACTGGGAGATAAATGTTTATTGTATCATTGAAATATACAAAGTTAGAATATCTGGTGCATTTCAGATGTCTGTCCTGAAATGAAAGAAATTTCTATGCTTTGCACTGCCCACTATGAATAAAGAAACACTATTTGGCAGGAGTATTTGCACTATGGGACTTCTTGTAAGCTTCAGTAGGAAAGAAATAGGGCAGATAGGACATGAAATGAATCTCTAACTGGAAAGTCTTTTGGTGAACTTGGTATGTCTGATATGTCAAACTATAAAATGAGGTCTGTAGAGCAATATTGCAGTGTAAAATGTAAGTGATTTATCCAACAAAGAGACCTAGCAGATTTGGAAGGCACAAATAAATTGCAGACATACAGTACCTGCTATACTACTTTACTGTCTCTTTCTCAACTGAACTACGACTTCATGGTGAATACCCTATGAACAATCAATGGAAGAGGAAAAGCACAGATTTGATTTAGAGATAGATTTCCATGGCATGGCAGCATCACATTGAAGGGGACATTACTGTAATATAATTGTAGCCAAGGGTTATTCTGAAAGATGGTAGGAAGGTGGAATCCTACTGGAGGGCAGAATTTCTGGCCATATATGTAAATGTTCACTTTGTGTCAAATTATAGATGTTCGGAGATATGTATCTTCATTCACTCATGGGCAGTGGCCAATGGGTTGGTCAGGTTGTCAGAATCTTAGGAAGAACAAAATTGGAATATTGGTGACAAGAAGATTTAGGGGAGATTATGATTGTGCTTCTTGAGATAGGGCAAGATTGTCATGTGTCATATAAATGCCTACCAGAGAGCATCAACAGCCTAAGAGTTCCTAACTGTTCTGATGAAAAAGATCGTATTGGTTATATCTGTCAGTATTTTTCACAGCTACAATTGACCTACGTAAAAAGTCAGTATTTCCTTGTCAGTGATGAAAGTTATGCATAGGTATAGCAAAATGGCCTTTCCATCATCAGGATTTATTAGACAACAACAGAAACCACATTGAATCTTTAATACAGCACCATCATCTGTAGGAACTTGCAACTATCTGACAGCAGGTTAATAACACTTAAGTTTTCCCTTTATGAAGGGAGCTTTGCTTTGTCCTCACTGGGACATATATTCTAAGTTAGTATTTATTTTCTCTGGCTAAAGCATGCCTGTCACTATCTCTATTTGTGGCCTTACAGACAGCCTATTCCTTGCTTATAATATTCTATACCACATCACTTCTAATCAGGGGAGACATTTTATAGCAACTGCAATATAGCAATAAACTCATGCCTTAGTTATTCACAGGTATTTCTGAATTTCCCATCATATAGATGCTGATGATTTAATAAAATGTTTTGGTAGACTTCCATAGGCTCAGTTTTATTGATAACTGATAGACAGATTGAGAGTTTGGGTTTCTGTCCTGCAGAATACTCCACATGCCTTTAAGCAATGCTAAATATAAGGTGCCTTCTCCCCCACCTCTAGGATACATTGGTTGGGAATCAAAAGTATGTGCGGGAATGGTCACTCCCACTTTTACATCTTATAACAAGTTTACAAACTGTTTGGAGTTACAGCTGACCTTTACTCTAACATCCAGAATTTCCATTTCTAATTATTTACCCAACAAAAGTGCACATATAAGTTAATCAGAATATATGTATTAGAATGTTTTTGGAGATCACTTTGGGTAGTATGGACATTTTCATAATGTTAATTCTTCCAATCCAAAAGATTGGAATGTCGTTCCACCTTTTTGTGTCCTTTTTAATTTCTTTTTCTGCTAGTTCATTGGAGTATAAAAACGCTGCTGATTTTTGCACATTGATTTTGTATCCTGCAACTTTACTGAAATCATTTACCAACTCTAAGAGGTTTTATTTTGTAGAGATCTCAGGTTTTTCTACATATAGGATTATGTTATCTGTAAATAGGGACAATTTGACTTTGTCTTTTCCAATTCGAATGCCCTTTATTTCTTTCTCTTGCCTGATTGCTCTGGCTAGTACTTCCAGTACTACATTAAACAGGAGTGATGAGAGTAAACATACTCAATTTATTCCTGATCTTAAGTGAAAGGCTTTCAGCTTTTCCCCATTCAGGATGATATTGGCAGTGGGTTTGTCATATATGGCTTTTATTGTGTTGAGATACTTCCCTTCTCTACCTAATCTGCTGAGAGTCCTTATCATTAAGGGATGTTGAATTTTGTCAAACACTTTATCTGCATCTATTGAGATGATCATATGGTTTTTGTCCTTGATTTTGTTGACATGATGTATCAGGTTTATTGAATTGCCTATGTTGAACCACCCTTACATCCCTGGGAGGAATCCCACTTGTGGTGTACAATTTTTTTGATGTGTTGCTGTGCTCTATTTGCTAATATTTTATTAAGCATTTTTGCTTCTATGTTCATCAAAGATATTGGCCTGTAGGTACTAGGAAAACTGGAAATCCATATATAGAATACTGTAGAAGAGTGTATGGTACCTCTCACTATGTACCTAAATCAACTCCAAATGGATTAAATACTTAAATATGAGACCCGTCTGAAACTATAAAACCACTAAAAGAAAACATAGGGGAAACACTTCAGGAAGTAGGACTGCACAAAGACTTTATAAATATGACCCCCAAAGCACAAAAAACAAAAGGAAAAATAAACAAATGGGATTATATCAAACTAAAAAGCTTCTGCACAGCAAAAGAAACAACAGAGCAAAAAGACAACTTACAGAGTAGGAGAAATTATTTTCAAACTGTACACCGGACAAAGGACTAATATCCAGAATGTACAGGGAACTCAAACAACTTAACAGTTAAAAAACAAATAACCCAATTAAAAAAACGGGCAAAGGAGGTGAATAGGCATTTCTCAAAGGAAGATATAAAAATGGCCAGTAGACCAAAAAGTTTCAGCATCACTCAGCATCAGGGAAATGCAAATCAAAACCACATGGTCATATCATCTTATCCCAGTCAGACTGGCTGTTATAAAAAAGACAGAGAATAACAAATGGTGGTGAGGATGTGGAGAAAGGAGAACCCTCCTACACTGTTGGTGGGACTGTAACTTGGTGCACCCATTATGGAGAACAGTATGGAGATTCCTCAAACAACAACAGATAGAATTGCTGCATAATCCAGCAATTCCACTGCTGGATATATACCCAATGAAATAGAAATCATCATGTCAAAGGGATACCTGAACTCCCATGCTTGTAGCAGCTCTATTTACAATAGCCAGGAGTTGGAACAGACCGAAATGTCCATTGTTGGACAATAAGGAAAATGCAGTATATATATACAATGGAATACTACTCAGCCTTAAAAAAAAAAAAAAAGAATGAAATACTGCCATTCACAGCAGCATAGATAAACTTAGAGAAAATCTTGTTAAGTGAATAAGCCAGGCACAAAAGGAGAAATACCACATCTTCACTTGTAAATGGTAGCTAAAAAATAAACAAATAGAAAAAATAAAAATACAATAATCACAATAATATGCTGATCTTTCAAAAGGAGAGAACAGAACTGAGGTTACCAGAGGTGGAAAAAGGAAGAG
>NW_007726714.1:74096-75674 GCF_000696425.1 Galeopterus variegatus
ATGCTGATCTTTCAAAAGGAGAGAACAGAACTGAGGTTACCAGAGGTGGAAAAAGGAAGAGGGGAGAAGGGTAAGGAATGAATTGGTAAAGGGCCAGGATTACATTGTATAATATACAATTATCCTGATTTGAGTATCACATATTCAATCTGTACCCCACAAATATGTAAAATCAACAATGTTACAATTATATATTTATAATATATATAAAGAAAAAAAAGAATGTTTTGGGTAGCATTATATGTAATGAACAAGTGGACCTCAAAGATAGAATCTGATGTTCATTCTAAATAAAGGTATGCTCATGTCAAGCTCCAAAGAAAATTTTTTTAAAAAGACATTCATCTTAATAGTTTAATTTTTTTATCTTATTATTGGACTATCATATCTGCAGAGGACATACTTTCTTTTCAAAATTCTGCAATGATCTTTTGAACTGCATATTGTATTTTATTTTATTTTTAGTTCATGTCACTAATTTATTAAGTATACATTGTTTACATTAAATATAAACAATAAGTCACAACTTTTCTACTCACTTTTTGGTGTTTACATTCTGTACATTCCAGGAATCTCAAAATATAGAAGTGGCCCAGATTCTTGTTCAAGTTTTGAAATGTGTAGATATAGGCTAGCTAGTAGTTGGAAAGGTAAACCATGGAATTTAGATTAGGGAGAAAAGAACTTTAAAAAAATAAGACTTGTGGGTAAGGCACTTATGAATTAATGAGCTGGAAGTCCTAATGCAGCCAAAGATTATTGTGATCAGAAAGTGGGATAAAATAATTTTTGAAGAAGGAAGAGAAATTTTGGATGTTATTGAGGTCCAGTGGGATAGATGTGGAAGGAGTACCATGTGCTATCATTGCCCCAACCATAACCTTTGTTATTCATCTCTACATATCAAAGCCTGCTTTCTCTGAACCCATGCAATAGCCTGATTCAGAATCAGACTTAGTTCACACATGCACACCTGCCCTGTGTAGAGGGTACGTTAGAAATACCTCAGAGGTAGTTCCTTCTTTCAATAAATGACAACCATCATGTTGGTAAACAAATACCAAAGTTTTCTTATTTATCATTTGTGATCACATACAGTATAGACTCAATTGATAAAATATTTTTATTTTCTTCTTTCCATTCTCTTCCTTACTTATCCATTCCTCTGCAATTATTTCCTGAAATTATCTTAAAAAAAAAACTCAGAATCAAATTTTTGTCTTAATATATGCTTCTGAGGGAGGGCAAACTGATACAGAGTTTTCTTCAATGGACTGAGGAATCATTGGAAAGAAGAATACCAAAGAATTTAGAGGCAAAGTTATTGGTTAGGTCAACCATATGAACTTTGATGTTATTAAGGATACGGCAAGAGCCAGGAAGAGGAAGAAACTGGTGAGTCAGCAGATCTGGATATTGTCATGTATAACAGTAAATAACAGTGAAGAATGGTAATGGGTGTGAGTCTCAAAAATCAGGAATTTTATATTTGTTTTCTAAAGTAAGAAAAAAAGGCATTCTGGGCCGGCCCGGTGGCGCACTGCTACAGTGCGCCGCTTGGGAAGCACAGCAGCGCTC
>NW_007726714.1:76599-79430 GCF_000696425.1 Galeopterus variegatus
GGGTTGCGATCCGTTGCCGGTCACGAAAAAAAAAAAAGACAAAAAGGAAAAAAAAAAAAAACACAGAAAAAAAGGCATTCTGGAAGTGGGAGACGAACAGAATGCTACCAGTTGCACCCCCTCAATGTAAGAGTTAAGAGTACTCTAGAATAAAGGACTATAGGGAAATGTTATCCTCAAAATGAGGCAAGTTTGATTCATTTTGTCTTTTTAGTTTCAGGGTATCTAGGAAAGTTTTATTTAAGAGTTCAGAGGTATAGGTGAGTTTATTATACGTTGAAGGGATATTTCTCAGTTCTTTAATGGAAACAAACAGAGGTGAGGAGAATATTGTGATATATCTGAAGATAGAAGGTAGATAGATAGATGGGTGCATTCAGCTACCTACCTGTTTANGATATATCTGAAGATAGAAGGTAGATAGATAGATGGGTGCATTCAGCTACCTACCTGTTTAGCAATATACATTTTGAGAAAGAATATATACAGACCCCTCAAGCCCATTCCAGACTCGGTCACAAAACTTTCATATGCCAGACTGCGTCACCAGACCCTCTACATGCAGGTCTATGAACTCGGTAACCACCAAACAGGTCCCTGGAAGCCATGGGTTTGAAAAGCATGGCTGCTCAGAGCAGCATCTGCACGAGGCAGTGAACTCCAGCCAAGGTGGTAGCACCACATAGGCGCACTAACTCCGCCCACACACAACCTGCTCACAAAGAACAATGCACCACCCCCAACCTGCCCCAGTTGAGGGAGCCTAATTAAATTATTCTGCTTTCCCTACAATCCACCCCTTTAGGGCCTTATACAATTTATGCATTCAGAATCTTTCGTGATGTTACCTTAGCAAGGATAAATGACCCTAACATTTACATATTACATTCCATCCCAGTCCACAAAGTCTTTAGCTTGTTGCAGCATCAACTCCAAAGTCCACAGTGCAAAGTCTCCTCTGAGACCAAAAGCAAAAGTCCTTCCAGCCATGAACCTGTAAAGAGTCAAAAACAAATTTATCTACTTCCAAGGTACGGTGGGACAGACATTGGATACACATTCCCATTCCAGAAGGGAGGAACAGAAAGGAACAATAGTCCCCAAACAAATCCAAAACCCAAGCAGGGCAAATGTTAAGCACACTGGGACACATGGACCCCTAAAGTGTTGGGCAACCTTGCTCCTACAGTTCTGCCAGGTGCAGACCATTGAGCTGCCTGGTGCCTGTGGCTTTTCCAGGACAGTGCTGCATGCTGCCAGCAGTCCCACAGTTCTGGGCTCCTGGTGGCAGTCCCACCATCCTGGATCCACTAGACATTTCCTCAGTGGGGGTTCCCTGTGGGGGCTCTGACCCCACTTTTCTGCTCCCCATTGCTCCATAGATAACCTCTGCAGTGGCTCCACCCCTGCAGCAGGTCTCCACCTGAGTCCCCTGGCATTTTCATACATCTTCCAAAATCTATGTGGAGGCTGCCACACCTCCACTGCTCTCACATACTGCTGGCCTGCAAACTTAACACAACATGAATGCCACTAAGGTTTTTGGCTTTTGCTCTTCAGAGGTGCTGAGGCAGGACTGTTCTAGCCAGAGCAGCTGGGATGCAGGGAGCAGTTTGCTGAGGGCAATGACACCTCAGGTCTATCCACCAGAACAACTCAGTCCTTCTAGTATGGGAGGGGTGCTCTCCCAAACTTCTCAAGCATGCTCAGGGCCTGTGATGGGTGGGGCACCCATCCAGACTTCTCAAATGCTTTTAGGGCTTTTTTCCCATTGTCCTGGTTTTTAGCATCTGGCTGCCTCACCACCAAGATAATGTCTTCAGCAGACGGTTTATCTGCTTCACCCTGGAGTTTTTCTCCAGCTTTTGAATTACCTCAATCAGCTTGGCTTATACCAGCTATTCACTCAGTCTTGGGCATTTTTGCAGCATTTGACCACAGTTCAAACAGCTGCATTCACTCAATCCATCAAGGAGTGGCTGACTTGCCCCGTGCATATCTGCGGTTCTTCTGTAACCACTGCCACCAAGACAGGCATGTAGTAAGGGAAGCTAACTTTTCCACCTTTTCACCAGGTGAAAACATACTTGAAATTCTGCAGGGCACCCATCCTTGGATCATCTGCCCATCTGTATGTGGTACTCTTTTCTCAGGTTTTACAGCACCTGTCCGGCCATCAGGTTTAAGTGGCACCCTTCAAGCCATTTGCCTTCAAACAAATGCAACACATGTTTACTATATCATCTCTAAAGCACATTACACCATCCACCCCTAGGTCTCATAGCTGCAGCAGCCAGGGGCTCTCCCTATTTCTGCTACTTTACTGTCTCAGTTTCTCATGCACAATAGGTCATGCCTGGAGATGCATGGTTCCCCCAACTCACCACTGGGTTGGTTGTCTTCCCTGGTGTGAGAGGCAGGAGTGTCCAGTCATTGCATGCCATCCTCCAGAATAATCATCCTTGCTTCCAACAACTCTGTTCTCTGCCATAAATCTCAATCATTTTGGAGTGTAGTGAGCAGCATCCAGGCTCCAGTCAGCAGAAAAGTGGCCACTGGGCACCATATGATCAAGGACAGCCACATTTCCTCCCCCTCCCAAGAGGTTTTTAGCTCCTATACCTGCTAAGAATCCTGTCACAGACCACACCAATTGTGGCACTCTGGCTATGTCAGAATCCTGCCAACAGCACCAGTCGTAGAGCTCTTAATCCTGTTCGTGAGGCCAATTGTAAAGCTAGGGCTCTTTTACTTGCCTGTAATCCTGCACCAACTGTGCCAATTGTCAAGCTAGGGCTGGGTCTGGAGCTCACAGACCCCTCAAGCCCATT
>NW_007726714.1:80627-82769 GCF_000696425.1 Galeopterus variegatus
TGTTGTTTTATCAGTTTTTCATGTCTTTTCTTCTTGTCTGAAGTATGCTTCTCTCTGAAGTACTTAACTAATTCATATCAGTATATTGTGTTGGACTGAAGTTATCATATCCTGCAGAACATCACCCATATCATTCATATCTGAGTTTTGTCAATTTTACATGTTCATGAGACTTCTTGTGTTAAACCCTATTACACAATATAAAGTCTGCTCTCCTTTGGAGTATAAGCCACTTGTGGGCAGGGGCTGATTCTAAATTTGAATTTCCAGAGCAACAAAATATACATGGTGCTTAGCAAGACATTCAGTAGATGTTCTCATAATAAATTAGTAAATAAATGAATTATACAGAAAGTATATGGATTTACTAGTTCAGTGTCAGCACGTTGGAAATATATCTAATTCTAAGAGCCATGCAATCTCAAAAGTCAGAGACTTCTGAAAAGAGATTCGAATAATTACTAAAATTTTGTTTCAGTTACACAGAAGATAAAATTTTATAACTTTCTAGATATGTTTTTGAAATTTTCTGAAATACTAGGGTAGGCACCAAGATCTCAAAATATTTATCAGAATGTGCATGTGTCTCTCTCTCTGTGTATATGTGTATGTGTATCAGCTTAAGACAAAATTAAAAGTAATTTTATCTTAAATTACATAACTTTGTTTTTATAAAGTTTAGCCCTGATTTTTTTGGATTTTTATGTTTAATTAGATATATTATTGATGTATAATTTTAGCTATTATAAAATTTTTCTTCTTTACCCATAAAATTCTGTAAACACAGAATTATGTTTGAATTTAACTGTATAAACTTCGAATATATAAATATTTCATTACTTTCTTAAAAATTTAGTTCTTTGTGTAGTAGATTTTTAAGAAAAGCATGAGAAAAAGTAAAAGAAATGTTTAGAACATCAAGAATCCTTTTTTCTATCAAGAATTCTTTTTCTTCTCTATTGAGATCTGGAGTCAAAGGTGTTTGAACTCAGTTTTAAATATTTTATGTAGTTTCAGATGGATATAACTATACATAAGCAACTTTACTTCTCTGCAGTTTCCACATAAGTGAGTAGTTATATTTAAATTATGAAAGATAATGATAATTTTCAAAGATTTATGTCATAAATAATAATTTGGAAAAACTTCAGAAATATTCTTCTGTTAAAAATTTGAACAAAATACAATTCTGTTAATCACTTAGTAAACAGTGCTCTGTTGAAACCCAAGTTTTTAAGCAAGTTCCAAAAAGTGCTTTATCATTGGAAATAACTTATTCTTTTTTTTTTTTTTTCCTTTTTGTCTTTTTTCGTATCCGGCAACGGATCGCAACCCTCNGCGGGAGCGCCTCCGCGCTCTCAAGCGGCGCACTGTAGCAGTGTGCCACCGGGCCGGCCCTAACTTATTCTTATAATACTACTATATAGCAGTAAACATCTCAGTGGCTTACAGGGATGTGTGTCGCTCTTGTGTCTGAAGTCAGCTGAAGTCAGTAGGGAGACTGCCTACCTTGGCTGGATTAATTGGGTACTGATGGGTCTACACTGGCTTTGGGTGAGGCCAACCTGGCAAATCTGCTCAACTTGTACTTCATCCTCCAATAGGTTCTCATGGTGTCTTAGTTGATGTTCTCCAGAGAAATTGAATAAATAGAAGGGTTTATGCATAAATAGAAAAAGATTTTTTATAAGGAATTGGCTCATGATTATGGAGGATAAAGTCCAAAATCTGCAGGTTGGGCCTGCAGGGTGAGGACCCAGTAGAGTTGATGGTGCACTTCCACATCTTTCTTTTCCACACTGCATCACACAAGAGAAAAGGAGAGGCACAGGAAAGCAAGAGAAAATATGCAAAACTTGTTTAGGCATAGGTTAAGAAGTGGCATAATATCATTTCTGCCAAAATCTCTGGAATAAATCATGTCAAAAGACTAGCCCAAGCTTAAGGAATGAGGAACTAGTCACTAATTACTCAGCATGAGGAACTGCAAAGTCACGTAGCAAAGTACATGGACACAGAAGTAAACAACTGAGGCTGTTAAATAATTCAATATGAAACAATTTTTTAAATCTTTGGTATCATTTTATCTGAAAATCTTCTTCATTGCCTGATTTTATTACATAATTGGATGAATAATTCCGA
>NW_007726714.1:83417-84669 GCF_000696425.1 Galeopterus variegatus
TTTTATCTGAAAATCTTCTTCATTGCCTGATTTTATTACATAATTGGATGAATAATTCCGAGTGCTTTCTTCCAGGTAAATTCAGATAAGATCTGTGACATTAGAACTTAAAAGGTAACTGTTATTGCTTGAAAATAATTAACAATCATATTATGTAACATACCAAATTTGCAAAAGTTAGAAGTTCTAATCACTAGCAACGTGAGTCAGATGTTTACTTACCTATCAACAATTTTGTGACCTGTGGAGTGTATAGCGTTAATCTGACTGAGCATTTACACACTTTATTCCCTGATTTAATGCCAGGTCCCAATGCTTTGTGATTGCTTGACTTAAACAATGAACATTTAAATTTCAAGTTTATGTCCTGAAGTGACGCTCTATATTTTTTCCTCCTTTGTATATCATTTTGTAAAAGTAAGGGGTTGTAAATGTCCATTTGAATGAAGTGAAGGAAAATTTACAAAATTGGAGTAAGATAAAAAAAAATCTCAAATAAATATTGACAGAAATTTATTTTAAGTTAAGAGAAATTTTATTAATCATTTTATTCATGTGCTAGCTCACCAATCATGTCAAAGCAAGGAAAATAAATAAATCAAATGTATAAAGAGATTTTCTGATGATTTTTGAAAATGAAAACTATGATTAGGTAGCTAGAAGAATATTTATTTACAATTGTTATAAAATGTATCTTAAAGTATTTCTTCTCTCTGTTGGAAATGTTAATGTAATTTGATATTTTAATGTTATTATTAATGAGAAACGGTTTTATCATGCTTATTTAAAAAGGCTTTGATATGTTTTACAATTACCTATTTTCTGATTTAAATCTTCTTCTTCCCACAGATAAGGAAGATAAACTCCCTTCTAACTTTGAATAAATTATAGACACAAACAGCTAGAATTTACCACACACTGATATTAAAAAATTGGTTTTAAATACTGGTAAGTGACTAGTTAATATTCTTGAAGATAGTTAACATATGTAAGTAAATCAATTCTCTATTATCTGCTGTTACACATTTATCACATAGCATTACTTTTTGTCAGTGTTCGTGTAACCATTTCAGGGCTAACCCAATATCCCTTATTATTCTGGACTGAGATAAAAAAGAGAACTGTTTGTCTCTCAGTTTAATTCATGATGCCTGTAAGCACCGTTAAAGCTAGCAAATGATTATTCAAACATAACTCAAAGTTGTGAGTAGTTGCAAAGATTTATTTACAGGTAAGAACATTCTCCATGACA
>NW_007726714.1:85874-88773 GCF_000696425.1 Galeopterus variegatus
GATCTCCAATGTGGCAGTGTTGGAAACTGATTGAGTCGTGGGGGCGGATCCCTCATGAAAGTATTAACACTCTCCCTG
Organism: Galeopterus variegatus; assembly: GCF_000696425.1. Classification (NCBI taxonomy): domain Eukaryota; kingdom Metazoa; phylum Chordata; class Mammalia; order Dermoptera; family Cynocephalidae; genus Galeopterus; species Galeopterus variegatus. Next base: position 85,953 of record NW_007726714.1, read on the forward strand.
GGGGAGGAGGGACTAATGAGTGAGTTCTCACTCAATTATTTCCCGGAGAGCTCTTGCTTAAAATGAACCTGGCACCTCTCTCTCTCTCTCTCTCTCTCTCTCTCTCTTGCTTCCTCTCACCATGTGATCTGCATGTACCTGCCGGCTGACTGCCACTTTCCGCCATGAGTAGAAGCATCCTGAGGCCCGTGCCAGATGCAGCTGTCCCAGGATTGTAAGCCAAATAAACCTCTGTTCTTTATAAATTACCCAGTCTCAGGTAATTCTGTTATAACAACACAAAACGGACTAAAACATTCATCATTTGAAAATTTTTTTTCTCTGTGATGAGAACATTTGAGTTCCTCTTTTCTAGCCATTTGAAAACATACAATTTACTGTTAATTATAGATAACTAGTACTACTCTACACCCCTAGAACATATGTTTTATATCTAGCTGTAACTTTCTATCAAATAACCATGGTCCATCACTTTTCCCCCTCCCCTTCCCAGCCTCTAGTAACCATAATTCTACTCTCTACTTCTAAAAGTTCAGCTTATTATTATTATTTTTTATGGCTCCCACATGTAAGTGAGAACATGTGGTATTTATCTTTCAGTATCTGACTTAACATAATGTCTTTTAGGTTTATCCATGTTGCCACAAATAGCAGTGGTCTTGACATTTTTCATAGTTTTATAGTACTACATTGTGTATATGTACAACTATTTCAATATCCACTCATCTGTTGATGGGCCCCAAGGTTGATTCCATATCTTGGATATTATGAATAGTGCTGTAATAAACATGACGTGCAGATATATTTTAGGTATGCTAATTTCCTTTCCTTTGGATAAATACCCAGCAATGGGATTGCTGGATCATATAGTAGTTCTACTTTTAGTTTTTTAAGGAAACTTCATACTGTTTTTCATAATAGCTTAACTAATTTACATTAGTTAACCAACAATATATGAGTTCCTTTTTATCTGCCTCCTCACCAGCAATTGTTATTTTTTTGATTTTTGATAATAGCCATTCTAACTGGTGTGAGATGATATCTCATTGCAGTATTTATTTGCCTTTCCCTGATGATTAGTGATGTTGAGCATTTTTTAATGAGCCTGTTGGCCATTCGAATGTCTTCTTTTGAGAAATTTCTGTTTAGGTCCTTTGTCCATTTTTGAATGGGTTATTTGTTATATTTTTGTTTTGTTTTGTTTTGCTGTTGAGTTGTTTGAGTTCTTTTATATTCTGGATATTAACCTCTTGTATGATATGTAGTTCACAAACACTTTCTCCCTTCCTGTAGATTGTCTCTTCACTTTGTTGATTGTGTCTCTTACTGTGGGAAAAAATTTTAGACCAATGTAATCTCCTTTGTCTATTTTTGCTTTTGTTTCCTGTGGTTTGAAGGTCTACTTTGTCATTTTTTTTCCCAGGCCAGTCTCTTGGAGTGTTTTCTCTATGTCTTTCTTTTAGCAATTTTATAGTTTCAGCTCATACATTTTGAGTTTATTTTCGTATATGGTGAAAAATAGGGTCTACTTTTTTTTCTTCTATATATGGATATCCAGTTTTCCCAGAACCATTTATTGGAGAGGCTTTCTTTTCCACACTGCATACTTGATGCTTTTCTCAAAGATAAATTGGGTGTAGATATGTGGATTTATTTCCGGATTCTCTATTCTGCTTCATTGGTCCATGTGCCTATTTTTATGTCAGTACTATGCTGTTTAGATTACTGTAGCTTTGTAGTATATTTTGAATTCAGGTAGTGTAATGCTTCCAGCTTCATACATTTTGCTCAGGATTGCTTTGGCTATTAGTTACATATAAATTTTAGGATTGCTTTTTTCTATATAAGAAAAATGTCATTGGTATTTTGAAAGGAATTACATTTAATCTGTAGATTGCTTTGGGTAGTATGGTCATTTTCACAATATCAATTTTTTTCAATCCATGAAGATGGAATGTGTTTCCATTTCTTTGTGTTCCCTTTAACTTCTTTGATCAGTGTTTTACAGTTTTTATTGTAGAAATCTTTCACCTCCTTGCTTAAATTTATTCCTAGATATTTTATTTTCTTGATAGCTATTGTAAATAGGATTTGATTCTTGATTTCTTTTTCTGCTAGTTCATTGTTGGTGTGTGGAAATACTACTGATTTTTGTATATTGATTTTGTACCTGCAACTTCATTGAATTTGTTCATAAGTTCTAGAAGTTTATTTGTGGAGTCTTTAGGTTTTTCTCTATATAAGATGATGTCATCTTCAAATAGGGACAATTTGACTTCATCTTTTCCAATTTGGATGCCCTTTATTTCTTTCTCTTATCTAATTGCTCTGGCTAGAACTTCTAATACTATTTAAATAAGAGTGGTGATAGTGATCATCCTTGTCTTGTTCCTGTTCATAGAGAAAAAGCTCTCAACTTTTCTCCATTCAGGATGAAGTTAGCTGTGGATTTGTCATATATAGCCTGTATTGTGTTGAAATACTTTCCTTCTATAACTAATTTTGTTAAATAGGTTTTTGATGACTTTTTCCTTCTCTTCCCCTTTCAGAAGATCCATAATATGGATGTTGTATGCCTCTAGTTGTGCCATTGATTTTGTAGTCTTTCTCTTTCTTTTTTGTTGAGAGTTTTTATCATAAAGCAATATTGGATTTTATCAAATGCTTAAATGCTTTTCCTGTTTCTATTAAAATATGTATATGTCCTTTGTCCTTCATTTTGTTGATGTGGTGTATAGCATTTATTGATTTTTGTATGTCAAATCATCTTTGCATCCCTGGGATAAATCCCACTTAATCATAATTTATAACTTTTTTTTTT
>NW_007726714.1:90473-91732 GCF_000696425.1 Galeopterus variegatus
TTTTTTTTGATTTTCTGCTTAATTTCTTTTTGAACTATTTATTGTTCAGGAGTATGTTGATTAATTTCCATGTACCTGTGTAGTTTAAAAGTTTCACTTACTACTTATTTCCAATTTTATTCTGTTGTGATCTGGAAGGATACTTGATAAGATTTCAATATTTTAAAATTTGTTGATACTTGATTAGTGGCCTAACATTTATCCTAGAGAATGACCCATGTGCTGGTAAGACGAGTGTGTATTCTGCAGTTGTTGGATGAAATGTTTAGGAAGTCCGTCAAGTCCATTTGGTCCATAATGCAGTATAAAGCCAATGTTTCTTAGTTGATTTTTTTTTCTTTTTCTTTTTTGTCTAGATGATCTGTCCAATGCTTAGAGAGGAGTGTTGAAGTCCTCAATTATTATTATATTGGAGTCTATTTGTCTCTTTAAATCCAATAATATTAGCTTTATATATCTGAGCAATCTGATTTTGGGTTCATATATATTTACAATGGTTACATCCTGTCGCTGAATTGATCCCTTTATCATTATATAATATCCTTCTATGTCTTTTTCTATACGTTTTGTTTAAAGTCTACTTTATTCTATATAACTACTTCTGATCTATTTTTGGTTTCAATTTGCAGGGAACATATTTTTACATTCTTAACTATTAGTCTAATTGTGTCTTTTCAGGTGAAGCAAGTTTCTTGTAGGCAGCATGTAGTTCGGTCTTTTTTTTTGTTTGTTTAAATCCATTCAGCCAGTCTATATATTTTATTTATTTATTAATTAAATTAATTTTTTTAGGAATCTAGAAATTAGTGGTTTTTAAATTTTTTCTATTTATACATATTTATGGGACACAAAGTTGACTATCAGTACTTATGTACAGTATGTGATGATCAAATCTGTATTATTAGCATGTTCGTCATTATAAATCATAATTATTTTTTGTGTTCCTTACCCAATTACTCCCTATCCCTCCTCCCTTTGTTCTGTTCCCACTTCTTGTAACTATAGGTGTGTTCTCTCCTTCTGAAAGTTCAACATTTTATTATGGTCTTTTATTACTTTGTTACTAAGCTCCCATTTATGAGTGGACGACATGTGGTATTTCTCTTTCTATACCTAGCTTATTTCATTTAGCATAATTGTCTTCAAGCTCATCCATGTTGCTGCAAATGGCAGAATTTCATGCTTGTTTATTGCTGGGCAGCATGCTATTGTTTATATATACCACTTTTTCCTTATCCAGTCATTGGCTGATGAACATT
>NW_007726714.1:92402-109366 GCF_000696425.1 Galeopterus variegatus
ATATATTTTAAATTAAAAAATTAATAAATTTACATTTAATATGGTTATTGAAAGGTATTGCATTACTCCTGACATTTTGAAATTGTTTTATGGTGTGTGTGTGTGTATATATATATGTATGTATATATATATACACATATACATATATATATATATGTATGTGTGTGTATATATATATATATATATGTATGTGTATATATATATAATCTCCTTTATTGTTCATCTTTGCTATTGGTGATTTTTTTAGTAGTGGTAAGACATAACTTCTATTTTTTTCTCATTTTCATATCTGCTGTATTAGTGTGTTTTATTCTTTCCTGTGGTGGTTATCATTTTTTGCTTCCAGATGTAGGATTCCCTGAAGTATATATGTAGTACTGGTCTAGAGGTGAATTCCCACAGATCTTGTTTGTCTGAGAAAGACACTATATTTCTTTCATTTCCAAAAGATAGCTTCACTTCATATAGTATTCTTGACTGGCAGTTTTTCTCTTTCAGCACTTTGAATATATCATCCAACTTTTTTCTGTCCTGAGGTTTCTGCTGAGAAATCTGCTATTCATCTGATGAAGTTTCTCTTATTGATGACTTGATGCTTTTTTCTTGCTGTTTTTAGAATTCTCTCTTTGTCTTTGACTTTTGAATATTTGTTTTTAATTTTTTTAATTGAAACATAATTTATTATACATATTTATGGGGTACAGAGTTGACTATCAGTATCACGGTACAATACATGATCATTGAATCAATATTATTAGCACATTCATCATTACAAATTGTAATTGTTCTTTGTGTCCCTTACCCAATAACTCCCTAAAACTCCTCCCTCTCCCCTTTTTTTCCTACTGTAGTGACTTTAGGTCTGTTCTCTCCTTCTGAAAGGTCAACTTCTTCTTTCTTTCTCTCTTTCCTTCCATCCTTCCTTCCTTCCATCTTCCCTTCCTTCCATCTCTCTCTCTCTCTCTCTCTCTTTCTTGGCCTTGGGATGAATGTCTCCCTTGGGTTCTGCCTTGGTTTGAATGTCTTCCCCAAACTTAATCCCCCCACTGTAATTGTTGAGGATGGGAAATCCTATTATGGTGATTGAAAGGTGGGGACTTGAAGAGGTGATTAGATTGTAGGACCATTCGGTAGTGAATGGATTAAAAATGATGGTGATTTTTAAATGGGAATGGTTTAGAGGGCTTTAAAAGGAGAGTGAATGAAGAGGTTAATCTCTCTCTCTGCTCTACCTTTTCTATCATGTGAAACCCCTGGATTGCTGTTGCCACCACCAAGGGCTTCAACAAATGGGTTCCCGGACTTTGGACTTCCTAGCCTCTGAAACAGTGATCACTAAATTTTGTTTTCTTAGAAATTACTCAGCTCCAGGTACTTATGTAATAATCAACAAAAATAGACTAATATATTTTCTTTCTTTTGACAGTTTGATTACAATATGTCTCAGAGAGTACATTTTTAAGTTAAATCTGGGAATCTTTGAGTGTCTTGGATCTGGATGTCTCTATCTCTTTAAATACTTTGGAAGCTTTCAGCTATTATTTCATTAAATATATTTTTGATACCTTTTCCCTTCTCTTCCTCTTCTAGAGCACCAGATGCTTTGTATGCTTAATTGTCCCATAGGTCACATAAGCTATAGTTTTCTTTTATTTTTTAAATTGTCAGACTGTGTTATTTTAAAAGGTTTTTCTTCAAATTCAGAAATTCTTCTTGACCTAGCCTGTTAACTTAAGATCTCAACTGTATTTTTCATTTCACTTAATAAATTATGCAGTTCTAAAATTTCTCCTTGGTTCTTTTCTATGATATCTATCTCTTTGTTCAATTTCTCCTTCAGATATTAGTTTTTTTCTGATTTTATTATTTTACCTATCTGTATTTTCTTGCATTTCATTGAGTTTCCCTAAGACTGTTATTTGTAATTTCTTTTCAGTAATTTCATTGATTTCCTTTTTTGGAGGGTCTGGTACTGAAGAATTGCATTCCTTTTGGATGTCTTTTTATGTTTGTTTTTTCATGCTACTTGTATATATACATTGATGTCTGGGTATCTGCTGGAACAGTTGCTTCTTCTAATTCTCTGAAGTAGCTTTTGAAGGAAGAATCTCCTTCCTGTCGATGTGTTCTATAGTGTTAGTTGGGTAGGGTATTTTAGGTTTGGTTCTAGATGAGTATACTAATGTAGTCTCCATGTGTTTTTTTTCAACCATATTCAATATCAAATTTGCTGGGAGTGCCTTTGTGGCCTAGGTGTTGGAGTGCTTGGCAGCCCCTTACTGGAGTGGGTAACACTGGGCTGGGTCTCAGGGGTTGTACACAAGGTCTTCAGCTCTTGGGAGAAGCATTGGTGTGCTATGTGCCTCCTCAGCTGAAGTTTGCAACACTGGGTGAATTTTATGGGGTTGTTGGCAGGACCCTGCACCCCCAGGAAAAATGATGGGGCACTCTATACCTTCTCATCTGGAGTGGGCAACACTGGGAAAGGTCACTAGGGCTGTGGGCAGGACCCTACATGACCAAGAAAGATGATGGGATGCTCTTCAGTGCCCCTACTGGAGCGGGCCTCTCTGGGCAAGGTCATTGGAGTTTGGGTGGGGCCCTATACCCCCAAGAGTGACATTGGGGTTCTCTTTAGCTATTCAGTTAAGTGGGCAACACTGGACATGGTTGCTGGGGATGTGGGTAAGACCCTGCACCCCCAAGAGAGATGCAGGTATGCTCTGCACACCCCAACTGGAGTAGATTTCTCTTGGAAAGATCATCAGGCTCATGTCTGGGGCCCTATATCACTAAGAGAGACACTGAAACACTCTAAAGCTTCTCAACTGGCCACCCCATGCAAGGTTGCTGGCATCATGGGCAGAATGCTACACCTTAAAGAGAGATGCTGCATCACTCTGAAGCTCCCTAGCTAGGGTGAGTGGCCCTGGGAAGCCTTGCTGGACCTACAGATGGGACTCTGTGTCCCTGAGATAGGTGTGAAGAAACCCTGCAGCTTCCCAGCAGGAGTTAGTGGTTCTGGGTGGGTTTGCTGGAGCTGTGGTGGGATCCTCACCTCTTTGGAGCAGTGTACAGACAATTCACTGAATACAGCAGGGCCACTGGTGGTGGCAGAAAGCCCTAGTCAGTTGGCTCTCTGGATCTGGAAAGCACACGGCCTGGTTTCCTATGCTCTGGGAGTGGCCTTCACACTGCACTGTACTGCCTATTCCCAGGGATGTCAGACACAGCATGCGCTTAAGTGCCAAAGTCATGGTGTGATGAGGCAGCCTTAGGGCTATAAAGATGCTGAGGCTATTGGGCCCCAAGACAAAATGCACTCTGATCTTGGCTCTGATTTCAAAATGATGACATCCAACAATAGCCCAGGACCTAGGGGATGGTGGGGCTCACTGTGAACTCCTCCTCTATATTAATGCAGACATGTGGGCTCCAACCAACTCCTTACATTGGACTCACAGCCTGCAAGGGCCACGTGGCTCCCACGTAGTTTGGATTGCAGAAATCTGCAACATGAGCAGGGACCGTTTGAACTCCCCTTGCTTATCTTTTCCCCACAGTGAGGGGTCTTTCCTGGCTCCAAGATGATCTTGGTCGGTTGCTTCATTTGTCTTTCTATGCTGCCATGATGATTTTCTGAAAGTCAGGAGGTCTTTCTCACCCTTTTGCTGAGTTCCAGCATTTTCTCCCAGAAACAATTTAACATGTGACTCTCCAGTTGTTTTGGACTTTCTTTGTATCAGAGGCAAGAGCTGAGCACCTGTAGTCAGCCACTTTGAACCTTCTCCTAATCTTCATTTTTAAATCAAAGATGTTCTGCCTGAGGGCAGTATCATCTCTTTGTAGGATCTTACCATCTTTGGAACTACAGAAAAATAATTAATCCATAAATATTACAAGTAAACAGAAGTCTCTAACTTTCAGACAACTATATATCAGTCTGCAATGTCTATGATCTTCATAGAAGAAAATTTCAGACTACATACATTTTATGTACCAGAGAGGAACTTTTTTCATTCTTGTAATGTAATGAAGAACTGGGTTACAAAAACAAAACAAAATATTTTAAAATGTATTTTTTCAGATTTCTTCAGATAGGTAAGGAACAGTATAAGATTTAGGAAAATGTGCTCTTCAACATAAAAGCTGTTAAGTAAAAGAATAATATAAGCTAAGTAGGAGTTGTTAGACTAGAAAAAATGTGAGTCATGAGTCAGCATTACACTGGCTTGGAGTAGGAAAGAACTGAATTCCAAAATTGTCTATGGGGTTTGAGAAGTGAAAAAACTTCAATATTTTTTAATTTTCTCCTCTGGGAAACAAACATGATAATACTAAGTTTTAGTGAGAAGTTTTGAGGATTAAATGAGATAATTTATGTTAATTATTTGGCACATAACAATTCCTAAACACATGGTTATTATTATCCTCTACACACTAAACTTTACTATATCAGGAAATATATTTTTCTTTTTCTCTTGTGTCTCCAGATTCTAAGACAATTCCTAGAACAAGTTATGTGCACAATAAATATCTGGTGAATAAGTTAATAATTGCAATTGGCAATCACAAAAAGGGAAAAGTTCAGATGAAAATTTAAAGTGCCATACTTTTCAATATAATTCAATATGTCATATTACATTTAAAACAATGTCTTTCCAATTAATTGAACAGAAATCTATTTTCTCATTTATCTTTAATTATTACTTAGTCTTAATTAATGTAATACAAATTAAAATAGTTGCATTAATTTATGAAAAATGTACCTGTGACTTGACATTTCAATGAGAATGGCAAGTATTTAGATTAAATCATGTATAATAATTGAAAAGATTTTAAAATTGTAATTCTCAGAAATTTAATGTTTTATAATTTCCCAATTTCAGATTTATTTTATTTATAATTTACAATTGAGATGATCATTTTTTAAATTGTTGTTTATCCTTAGCTATCACATAACTACATTCCATAATCCCCTCTTTCTTCATATATGAATCCCCTATGTCTATAGTTATCATAAAATAAACAAAAAATAATTTTATATTATTATGTTTACTGCACTGCCTTTTAATTTATGATTTCTTTTTCTATGATATTGTCTATTCACTTTTGTATCCTTCCTTTAAGTATGGGAATGCTTTCATGCTACAGTATGTGCTTATCAACATGGTTATATAGATTCAATGCTTTAACTTATAGAAACAATTTAAAATATTGGTGGAAGATTTCTTCCAATGGTAAATTAGAAAGTTTGAAACAACACTGTTGGGCTGGATCACAGACACTTCTACCCTGTCCTGTGCAGGTCCTGAGTCAGGTAGTTGAAAGAAAAACTGAGCAGCTGCCTGCAAAGTGAACATGCTTTTATTCAGATGTGAGCTCTGCTGACCAGCAGCTCAGAGCCACTGCCTTCCATACCAAAATAGTACACACAAGCATGTGCACTAACTCTACTTTTACATAACTTGTTTATAACAAATGTGCTGAATTATACAAAGCCCAATATGAAGTGAGAGGTCCTGACCCAACTAACTCCACTTTCCTGACACTCTACTCCTTCAAGTTCCCTCACCATATAATCTAGGCATTTGAGATCTTCCGTGATGTTCCCTTAGCAAGGATGGCTGACCCTTGCATTCATATAACCTCCATACTTATTGTATGTTCAAGACACCCTGAGGCTTGACCCTGTAGTTCTATCCTTTCAACTATTAGCCATGAAAACCTCACCTGTTAGTAGTCATCATTGGGGTGATTATCCACAGGAATCCTGCAGCACATTGGTAGAAAATTTGGTGCATACTCAGCAAGCTGACACACTAGCCACACAAACATAGGTACATATCCAGTTGACTCTGGTGCCTGCAGCCACAATTCTATGGGCAAAAAGACAAAAAGGTTATTGGCACCAATAGAGGGAGTTCTTGTCCCTCTGGCAGAACACATGCCAGCTTACCATCCTGGAAAGAATGGTTGCAGGAACAGGCACTGTGGCTCTATGCAACAGAGCCTCCACTGGAAAGGGCCACCCCTCGTGGGCTCTGTCATCTAAGATCCTGACTGTTGGCCATAACCACAATGTCCACCCCTTCAGGGATGGAGGTTGGGCTGCTAGCCTTAGTCCCTTTTTCAGAAGACCATTGTACCAGTCTTTCCCACTGCCTGGGGATGATATGGCACATGCAACTTCCACTGAATGGACAACTGACAAGCCCACTTCTGTACTTCATGTCCAGTAGAGTTGGTTCTATTGTCATTCTCTATGATCAGGGCATGTCCGTACATGGCTATAAGGCTATTGAACACCTTAATAGTGCTTACGTGGTCTGGTGCCTTACAAGACCATACAAACAGAAGACCAGCAGCCATATCAACAGCTGTGAAGATATACCTGTAGCTCTGTGACTTTGGCAGTGATCACACAAGATCCACCTGCCACCACATCCTCCCCTTGGGTTTCTGCCTATCTGCATGCAGCACCCAGTGAGCCATCAAGGGTACATCTGCCCATCAGGGTCATCATTTCTCAGGTTTGTGCAGCACCCAGCGAGCTGTAGACCACACGGTCTTTCAGCCAGCATGCTGCATTCTCCAATGTAGCCACCCAGCTACATCAGCTGCTGGAGCTCTCTCCAGCCATCTTACCTTAACCAGTGCATCAACTTCATTATTGCCTAGATTGGCTAAGGGGGGATGCCCTGTGACATGGAAAAGACTTACTTCCTTCTCATGTCCTAATTCCCACAACTCTTGTCATATGGCTCGTCCCCACAGGGGTTGGTGGCCTACCATCTGCTGTTGATATTTCCAAGTAGATATCCAAAAGGTAATACTTATATTTGGCCCACTCACATTGTTCCAAATAACATAGCAGCGTTGGAGCCACTTTGGTTAAATCTGTAAGAGAATCAGAGGTTAGCAAGACATCATCTATGTAATGAAACGTTGTAACATGCTGGGCCTAGTTCATCTGGCTAGGTTTCCAGCCATTAAACCATTACAGGTGTTTGGGCTATGCAGGTAGACTTGGGGCAACACTTGAAAAGTCCAGTGCCTTTCCTCCCAGGTGAAGGCAAATTGATCTTGGCTATCAGCTGAGATCAGGATAGAGAAAAAAGCACTTGCAGTGTCCAGTACACAATGATAAATTCCTAGCTGAGTTGTCAGCTGATCCATCAAGTCATGAACCAAAGGCACAGCCACATGCAAAGGAGACACTACTTTGTCCAGTTCCTGGACATCCTCCAGGTCCCATCAGGTTTTTTCACTGACCATACCAGGGTGTTAAAGGGACTATGTACATGACAAATAATGCCAATCTTTTCTAATTCCAATATAGTGGCACCTATCTCCACATGTCCTCCTGGCAGGCTGTACTGTTTCACACTGACTACACCCCTTGGCTTGGGTAATACCTGTGGGTCATATTTAGCATGTCCCCGCAACACAGGCTTTACTGTCTATATCTGCAACTGGAATTCTCCATCTGTCATTTGCAGGTGTATCCAATAAAGTACATCTATACCTAATATGTATTCAGCTACTAGGGACACATACACAGTATATACATGAGAGGGCAATCATTCAATGTTCAGCAGCAAAGACAGCTTTGACTGTGATTGTTTGTCTTCCATAACCATCAAAATTCACTGTGGCCCCAAGAAATTTATCTGGGTTGCCATGTATCAGGCCCTCCATAACCATCAAAATTCACTGTGGCCCCAAGAAATTTATCTGGGTTGCCATGTATCAGGCTACATTCTATGCCAGTGTCCACCAACACCAGTATATGCTGCACATTTATCACTGACCAATGTATTACCAGTTCAACATGAGGCCTCTGGTCCTCATCTGTCCCCAAAGAATGAGCACCTTGGCCTGGTCCCTAGCCAAAAGAAAACAGTCCATCCACCTCTGCAGAAGTAACAAAAAATCTTTAAAATTCACTGGCTGTACCTTGCCACCTGTTTCCAGATGTTTAGTGAAACACTGTTCAGGGCACAATTATTGCCACAAGGCAAACAAGACTTCATTTGATTGACAGTTGATTCTTTCCCTATCAGTTCCTGCCGTAAGCAAGTCAAAATACATCTGTATACAGGTGGTCTTGCTTGGTCCCTTCAGGGTAAAATCTTGAGCACTTCTTGGAGGTTTAGTCTTCACCACCTTTCAGACTCCCTTTGCTTGTCTCCTCCCCTCTGCCTTGCCCATACTGGCCATCATGGTCATCACTTTATGTATGGAATGACCAACATATGGGGCCAATATAGCCACCAGGGACCAAAAGCACATTGGTGGAGCATTCTGTAGCACTACGTCCCTCATGGTGCCTGTAAAGCATTCATCGTCTAGGCCATGGGTGTTCACATTAAACATGGACTGTCACATCTCTGCTCCCGAATCACTTGGACTGGCTTGGCATACGTTTGCCATTTACCCATGGTTTTGGACAGTTCTCTGGTGCTCTTCCACAGGGTCCTGATGGCTGCATTCACACATTGCATCAAAGAGTGGTTACCCTGTCCTGGTGTGTATCTGTGGCTGTTCTATAGCTGCTGACACAGGGACGGATGTGCAGTGATGGAAGACAACTTTTCTGTCTCCTCACCAGAGCACATCACACCATCCAAGACCAGGTCCCCCAGCCTCAAAAGCCAAGCAGCTAGGGGTTTGCTCTGATTCTGCCGGAACTGTTTCCCTAAGTTCTTGCTAAGTCCAACAACTCAGCTTGAGTGTAGGGAGATAAGTAGTGAATTGGGTCACTTGTGAGTTGCTTACTGGTTGTCTGCCTTGTCCTATGGGCTGTTCATGCTTTAGTTTCTGATGTACAGACGTCGTGTCAGGGGATGCACAGTCACCCCCAACTCACCATCGGGTTTGTCATCGTCCTGGTGTTGGAACCAGGAGTGACTGTTGCTGTTCTTCAGCCTCCAGAACAAGTACCTGCACTTCCAACAAGTCTGCTTTCTGCTGCACATCTGGAAGCCACGCTGCTTCGTGGAGTGCCTGGTCCATGTTGACTCACAGTACAGTGAGCAACAGCCAGACTCCTGCCCACAGGAAAGCGGCTGCCGGATACTACACACTCGAGGGTAGCCACATTTCCTCCCCCTGCCAAGGAGCTAGTGGCTCCCTTACCTGCTCAGAATCCTGATGACGACTATGCCAATCATTGGGCTGGATCACAGACTCTTCTACCCTGTCCTGTGCAGATCCTGAGTCAGGTAGTCAAAAGAAAAACTGAGCAGCTGCTGGCAAAGTGGACATGCTTTATTTTTTAGACACGAGCTCCACCGACCAATGGTTTGGAGCTGCTGCCTTCCATACCGAAAGAGTACACCAAGTGGCAACAAGCCAAGGGGTACATATGTGCACATGCGCACTAACTCTACTTATACATACCTTGTTTATAATGGATGTGCTGAATCATACCCAGCCTGATATGAGGTGAGAGGGCTGATTGGGCTAACTCCACTTTCCTCACAAACACTCTCACTAACTAGAAAATCATGGAAAGTATTTTCTTTTACATCTAATTGAAAACATTTGAGAAACAACAACAACAAGGAAATAAAAAATCTTGTGATGAGATGCAGGGAATAAGAAAACCCAGAGTATTAAGCTGAGCATTTGGGCCCATTTTTCTGTAGGACAACTAGCAATTTAGAAGGAGGTAAATGAGAAACTGAAAAGCTGAGAAGTGCTTTTGAAAGCCTTATGAGAACAAGGAGGCAAACTTGGTTTCCAAAGCCTGACAAGGGATGTGGTTGACAAACCACACATATGCAGTGGTGGGCATTCTAAAAGCAAAGAGGAGATTGGATGAACAAAGTACAGTCTCTTATAGAAACTGAACCCAACTTTAATAATTTCATTTCCCAGCATCAAATTGAAAAGAAATGGAATTGCTAATGCCACTGGCCAACTGGAAGAAGGAAATATCTATACTCTCTGGAAGAGCTATACTCATACAGACTTTAAATGATCTCTGTAAGTTTTTATGTTATGGGACATAAAATAATAATGGGACAATAAAATAAAATAATAATAAAAATAATAATAATGGGGCCCACATGAGGCAATGTTAATGAGCCCATACAATACAAGAGATGTTAAAAAACACCCCCACATATATCCAGAAACTGGAATTCTCAGGCATTAAATTTAAAATAAGTATACATGTGCAAGGAAATTAAACACCATAATTAAAATGTTAGCACAGAATTAGCAGTATTAAAAATCCAAATGAAATCTAGTTATACAAAATAAGTAAAATTAAATATTCAATGGAGGGACTTAAGAGCAGAAAAGACACAGCTAAAGAAAATATTACTGAACTGGAAAACAGATAGGAGAGAAATATTAAGAATGAAGTATAGAAGGTTAAAATAAAGAAAATAAGAATGGCAAGATAAAGTTCTATAGATATACAACATTAAGTTCTACCAAATATGTAATTGGAAATCACACACACAAAAAAAGGCAGAGAGAAAATGTGAAGAAACAACCTTGAAATAAAAGCTGCTATATTAAGTGGTGAACTATATCAACTCACACATTTAAAAAGCCATAGGAAATATAAACACTGTGTTTACACACAGCATAATGAAACTCCTAAAGATGAAAACCATAAAAACAGAGGACAAAGATTACTTTCAAAATGCCAAAACTGACGCGAGTACTAACTTTACAATAGAAGCAATGGGGCAGCATAAAATGATATAATGGTAGATTAAAGTGATAAAAAAAAAATCCCAAGCTTAAGTTCCACTACCAGTGAAAAACACAGAGAAAACCATAAAAACAGAGGACAAAGATTACTTTCAAAATGCCAAAACTGACGCGAGTACTAACTTTACAATAGAAGCGATGGGGCAGCATAAAATGATATAATGATAGATTAAAGTGATAAAAAAAAAATCCCAAGCTTAAGTTCCACTACCAGTGAAAAACACAGAAATACCTAACCTGAGAAAATTAATAAAAAGCCTGGGTAAATACTGGTAAAAAATGATTATTTACTGTATAATGCAATAACAGGAGCAACTCATGGATATAAAACATCCAAAGAACAATAGTTTATAATTCTGGAAGAGAGGTAAGTAGAGTTAATGTAACTTTCTAGTATATGCTGAGGTCTAACACTAACTGATTTTAAAACTTTACTATAAAGCTACTGTAATAAAGTGTAACATGGTATAAACATGAGTGGAGAATAATTTTTGACAAATTTGCCAAGGTTATTTATTGTGGAAATGGTATTGCTTTTAACAAATTGTGCTGAAGCAGTCATATATCCATGATCAAATTAAAATGAACCCTGAATAAATAAAAATGAGACCTGGACACATCTCAAACCATCTATATTGACATGTAATAAATAAGAGACTTAGAGATAGGAGCTAAAGCTTAGCATATAGGGCTAAAATAAGGAAAGATAAGAATGGCAAGATAAAGTTCTATAGATATACAACATTAAATTCTATCAAGTATGTAGTTAGAACTCACACACACAAAAAAAAAAAAAAGAGAGGGAAGAGAGAAAATGTGCAGAAACAACCTTGAAATAAAAGATAGAAAAATTAGAAGAAAACCTTTGTGACTTCAGTTAGGCAATTATTTATTAAACAGATCTCAAAAATCATGAATAAAAAAACCTGACAAATCTATTTCTACAAAAGTAAAAATTTTGCTCTGTGAACATACACACATATGCACACACATACACACTCTTTAAGAATATGAAAATACAAGCCAGGAAGAAAGTACTTACAAAGCATATATACAGTAATAGACTTGTATCCAGACTATATACAAAAGTAATAAAACTCACTAAGATAAACTACCCAAAATAAATGGGCAAAGTTTTGAACAGACACTTCACCAATGAAAATAACAAACAAGTGAAAATATGCTCAACACCATTATTATTTTCAAAAATATGTAAGTAGGAACTACAAGGAGATATCACTGCACATGCACTAGAAGTTCTGAAATTTAAAGCAAAGACAAAAGCTACTGTAGGTGAAGCTGTGAAGCCACTCTGACTTTCTTATACTGATGTTTGAATGCAAAACATTATAAACAATTTAGAATATATTGTATCAGTATCTCAGAAAGTCAAACATACCATAAAATGCAACAAAACTCACACCCTATTTACCCAGAAGATATTAAAAATCTATGTTTATGCAAACATTTGTACTCTGATATTCAAAGTAGCTTTATTAATAATAACCCACAATTAAAAATGACCCAAATGTGAACAGATAAACTGATGGTATATTCACGCAATGGAATACCACTTAGCAATAAAATACACACTACTTACACACTCAAAAACTGCATGGAATAGCTGAATTTCAGTAGGATTTTGCTAAGGGAAAAAAAACACAGATAAAAGGCTATATATTGTGTAAGGATTCCATATATATGAATTTCTCAGGAAGTGAATCTACAGTTGAAAGATTAGTGATTGCCAGTTCCTGGGGAGTACTGGGCAGGGGATTGATTACAAAAAGGTTGTGAGGAAACTTTTTTTGAAGATGGAAATATCTTAATCCTTTTTTTTTAGTAGTGTGGTTATATGATTGTCTGAATATTTAAAAAATCTCAAACAGTACATTTATAATTGATGAATTATATTGCCTGTGAATTATTTCTCAATGAAAATGATTAAAAACTATAAAAACTTGTTTAGATGTAGAGCTTGCTTAGAAGAAAATCCGTCAGCATAAACAGAATGAAGGAAGTCTCCAAGTCAATCAGTTATGAATCCATCTGAATGAACCAATGAAAGAATAGCAAACAATTCTTTAAGAAAAGGATGAACAGAGTAAAGAGCAGATGTAAAAGAAAGAGAAACAAATATATAATTGAGAAAATAAATAAAGCCTAAGTTGTTTCTTTGCAAAAAGACTAATACAAATTGATGACTTCCCTGGTTAGACTGATCAAAAATAAACACGAGAAAATATAATAAGTAACATAAGGAGTGACAAGGGCACTCACTTCACAACCTACAGATATTAATAGATTCATAATAGCATATTTAAAAATTATTTTAATAAATTTGGAACATATGGTATACAACATTTTGGAGAACCTTATCATATGATGATACAAAAAGCAACAAAATATCTGAGTATTCTAAAAAATGTTACTTGTAATTTAAAAATTTCTCTTTGAGAAATGTCAGATCGATAATTTTCAAAAGTCATTTCTTTCAAATATTTGAATATTTAATTTAGTGCATTTTACACAAAAGCTCAAATTGAGTAGAAAAATATGTGGCAATAACCTAAGTAGCATTTGTTCTACATCTATTGAAATAATTACACATTTTTCTCTAATATTTTAAAGATGTGGTACTGAACATCGATTTTTAAATATTGCTCTAGAATACTCTGGAATATATCCAGTTTGGATGTTTTAAATTATATTTTTATATATTGCTTAATTGTTTTTACAAATGTTTTGTTTAATATTTTTCCATCCAGTAATAATCACTATTTACTTATAAATTTTCTTTTAATAATTGTACCTCAAATTTTGCTGTTGAGGTTATTTTATAATTTTACATAAGGTCTTTAAAATGTGCCAATATGAGATTATGTATTTTAGTATTTTTATTATTTTGTACTAATTTTATAAATGAATGTCAAAAATAAATTCAAGACATATTAAGTGCCAAACTATCACATAGAAAGATTTCAAAATGAGGGCACCAAATTTGTATTTTTTATCATTTGCAATTTCTTTTTCATGAAACTTTTGGTAAAACTGCTTTTTCTTCTTGTAAATCATCTAATGTATAATATCGTATGTTATTTTTTTCTACTCTTCCAAATTACTCATTTATGCTGCTCTTGTTCCCCTTTTATGTACTTTTTAAAAAATGGTATTTTCTAATTTATTTTCTATTCATTTTCTTTCAATACACTTTTATGTTTTATAATTTAAATATATTTATAAGAGATTTCAGTATAATTAGAATGTAGTTGAGCAGTTTTTCAATTTTGATGTTCCTCATAACTAGATCAAATCATTCCAAATAGAGTTTTTTTTTTTTTATGGACAGCCATTGCTAATTATCTTCTCTTTAGTACAATTATTAATGGGACACTGTACTTTATTACATGGCCACATGTCCTCAACCTCTTTCAATGTCCTTTATTCATTTTCCTATGTTAGTGCCTGAAATAGGATTGAGAAAGTATTCACTGTTACTAGTTACTATATTATTATAAATTATGTCTATTCAAGAAATTTGACCAGCATAATACCTATTACACACATGTCTATCTTAAAAGCATCTTAAAAGCACAATCATAGCTAATTTACATTTTAAATCTACTATATAAATGTTCAAAATAATATCTTTTCCCCAAATAATCAGAATTATGAACTATTGTCACATACTAACTCTGGATGTTAAAAATATTATTTTGTATTGAGTTATTGTTGGAAATCTTACATGCTTAAGTGCTTAAATTGAACATATTACAGCTGTATCAACTTTTTCTTTCTATGAAGAGTTTGAACAAATTAGACAGATTTTGCTTTTTAAATATTTAAGCAATATTCTGTCATTTTCTAATATTTTATGTATTTTAAATTCATTTTAGAAAAATGAAATTTATGTATTATTTTATATAACAAAATTAAAATGATAAATAATTTCATTATCAGAAAAAGAAATTAGCTCTTACTCTTTAGAGTTATTGGATTGTTTCTATCTGTAGGAACACACACACTCACAATTTCACAGGGTTCTCTAAGGATTGTTTCTATCTGTAGGAACACACACACTCACAATTTCACAGGAATACAGTGAAATGTCATCGGTTTTATAATTTTTTAAACTCAGAAACAAAGTTCGAGTTTCTGTCAACAGATGGTAGAGTGAAGCAGATTAGACATTCCTCTCCCAGGAACTGTTGAAATGTACACACACACAGAAGTTATGGAACAGCCAAATAAACAGGAGCAAAACTACGTGCTGTGAAATTAAAAAAAAAAATAGCAACTGAGACAGAAAAATAGAATTCTGGCATAGGCTGGCAAGGCTTTTATCCCCAGACCTGATCAGAAGTTGGGAGTACTGAGTGAGAAAGGAAGGTAAATAGAGAAATGCTCATAATTGCTAGAAATTCCTCCTGACTTGGCACAAAGTAGAATGAGGTAGGAAAGGCAAAAATAAATAAATAAATAAATAAAAATTTAAAAAGTATGTCTCTTCCTCTACGATATTTCCTGGCTTCTGGTGGGAACTGTCGGTGGAAATATATGATGAAAAGAGTAATGTCCACCAGGCAACGTGGACGAAGACACGAGTTGCCCCTTACAGAAGCGTGGGAACTAGGCTCCACACATTGAGTCATTCATTTAGTTATTCAACATATCTTTACTGAATGCTTTCTAAGTAATAGCAACTATTCCAGACATAACCACAAAGCTAACCACAAAAGTGACATAGCATAGTACTCTATTTTTTATGTAGTTTAAACTCTAGTAGGTGAGAGATGCACAGGATAACAATATAGAATATAAGATTATTTCATGTCAGGATAAATGATTGAACTAAATCATTAAGGGTAATGTGATGGAAAAGTAACTGGGGTGAGAGGGTGGGCACCACTACATAGAGAAGCCAGGNGTAATGTGATGGAAAAGTAACTGGGGTGAGAGGGTGGGCACCACTACATAGAGAAGCCAGGTCGCTAAGATACGATGTTTGAATTATAGCCTGAATGAGAAGAAGATTCCAGCTGTGCAAAGATGAAGAGGTAGACAGATCCAAGCAGAGGCCGGAGAACATGGGCTTTGAGAGGAAAACAGGTTCACCTTGTTCCCTGACTACATTGGTAATATGGAAGACTAAGAATGACAGAAAATAAATTTGGAGAGGGGAAACAGGCCACATCATGCACACCATCGAAGAGTTAGAATTTTATTTGAAGTGGAATTGAAAGACATAAAAATATTAAAAATTGGAGAGTGATATGATGTGTATTGCACTTTTGAAAGGTCATTTTGGAGGCTGTGTGGAAAATGGGTTTCAGAATTAAAAGGGATGAAAGCACACAGGTCTGTCAGAAACTATTCCAGAAGTCAGTGAAGATGACAGGTTGTAAAATGGATCGTACTGACTATGGAAGAAGTTTCTGAGTGGGGATGTTTATTGTTTATGAGTAAGGTGTATAGAAAGTGCATAAAAATGAGATATGATCTGAAATCCAAGTTATGCCTCTAAGAATATAAAATGCATTTCTGATTCTATGAAGAGGACTTAGAACAGTGTGTTGAATTTCAGAAGATAGAATGGAACTCAAGTGCCACCACAAGTGCTGCACGGGGTCCCGTCTGAGCTCTCCTTCATCCTCAGTGCTCCTACAGAGGGTTCCACAGGAGCCACAGAAGCCACGGAAGGTGCTGAAGATTCTTCCTCTACCAGTTATTGTAAAGCCAGAGGGAAAGAATGGAGCCAAAGACCAGCCAAGAACATGCTGTTTCATGAGACCAGACTCCGGGCACATGGCACAGGAAAATAGAGGGCGTGGTGGAAAACATCCCACTGGGCACAGCAAGCCTGGCAGAGGCAGTGTCTCAACAGCCTGTTTCTCAAGCTGTCCCGGTCGAGGCTACTTGATTCAGACTGCTTGCCTTTTTGGAGATTGCTTTGATCATGATTATTGCTTAGCCTCATCCTCCTGCATTTCATATTCATAAAATGTGTGAGCCCTTTAACATACTTGACGTAAATTGACTTTCACTTGTTAACCATGTTATTTTTGCAATTAACATTGTTTACAGTGAAATATTCAACTGCTACACAAAAAACAAAAATAGCTGTGCCCTAAAGTAGAAAATTCAGTGATAAGAACAGAAAAAAAGAACTAAATATATAAGGAAGATTAAACTTCAGATAATTCTGAAAAAGGATAAATGGCCTGCCATAT
>NW_007726714.1:110504-111234 GCF_000696425.1 Galeopterus variegatus
AAATATATAAGGAAGATTAAACTTCAGATAATTCTGAAAAAGGATAAATGGCCTGCCATATCTAAAACCTATACATTAAACCGTATCAATTAAAATATTGGGAATTGGCATACTAATAAGTGAGTTAATAGATGAGTAGATAAACAGAAGAGACTAGGAATGCAGAAACAGAACCAAACACATGTGGGAACAGGATAGCATCAAATTCCATATTAGTGGGATAAAATAGACTATTCTATAAGGATATAAAATTGTCTTTCCACATAAAAAAAACTGTTGGATAAAATTATAAAATGCATTACTTCATACACAGACATGAATTTAAAATATGCAGCAAGGTGGATAAGCCTGGAAGACATTATGTTAAGTGAAATAAGCCAGGCACAAAATGATAAATACCACATGTTCTCACTCATGTGTGGGAGCTAAAATGAATAAATAAATCGAACTTTTAGAAGTAGAGAGTAGAGTTGTGATTACTAGAGGCTGGGAAGGGGTGGGGGGAGGAGGGATAGTGAGAAGTTGGTTAATGGACACAAAAGTACAGCTAGGTATGGGAAATAAGTTCTATTAGTGTACAGTAGTGCCAGGCATCTATAATTAACAATTAATTATTGTATGTTCTTTTTTATTTTTTATTTTATTTTATTTTTTTTTCATTAAATTTTTATTTTGTCAATATACAATGTATATGATTATTATGGCCCATCACCGACACCTCCCTCCCTCC
>NW_007726714.1:112549-114089 GCF_000696425.1 Galeopterus variegatus
CCCAGCTATCCCACTGCTGGGAATATATCCAAAGGAATGGAAATCATCAAGTCGAAGGTATACCTGTACCCCAATGTTCATTGCAGCACTCTTTACAATAGCCAAGAGTTGGAATCAGCCCAAATGTCCATCATCGGATGAGTGGATACGGAAAATGTGGTATATATACACAATGGAATATTACTCAGCTATTGTATGTTCTTAAATGGCTAGAAGAGTTCAAATGTTCCCATAACAAAGAAATGATAAATTTTTGAAATGATGAATTTGCTAACTACCCTGATTTGATCATTACACATTGAATACATGTATTGATATACAAATCTATACTCCATAAGTATGTATAATTGATATATTTCAGTTAAAAAAATAAATCCCCCCAAAATAAAAATACAAGAAAAAATAATACTGTATATTACATTTTAGGACTTACACCTAAAATCTGTTCTGTAGAGTAACAATATAAACATAGTTAAATGAGAAACCAGAGAAACTTAGTAGATGTTTGCAACATAAAAATAAATAAATCAGTAAATAAATAATTTTAAATGACATATTGTAATATATAAAGAATTTACCAATAAATAATAAAAAGAATAGGTTAAGTGCATAAACAGATGTTCTAAAGAGGGAATGTGAGCATATGGGAAAGTCTTCAACCTGACTACTATTTAGGGAAATGCAAATTAAAGCAATAGTAAGATACCATCTTGTGGTGCCAAATGTGACAATGCCAACTGATGGTAATGTTGTAGTTAAACTCTAAATTGTACACACTGATAGTAAGAGTATAAATTATTGCAACTATTTTAAAAAACAATGTTACAGTATCCAGAAAATTGAGATAGACTTACCCTGTAACATAGAATATATAGAAATGTATACCTAAGAAGAATATCTTGTTCAAAAGTACATAAAATGTTTATTGACACTCATTAAGATTGTTTACGGCAGTGTCATTTCCAATAGTGAAAAATTGGGAATGTAAATATCCATCCATGAGGGTACAGATAAATAACATTAGCAGTAATAATAATCACAGCATCTACTCCAACTTAGCAGGTGTATTTCTGTTTTACTTGTATTGTTACTTAATCTACATAAAAATCCTAAGAGGAAAGTAGGTGTTATTAATCCTATTTAGAAGATAAGGAAACTGAAGCAGAGTTTAATTATGTAAATGCTTTAAATCACAAAACAAGTCAAAAGTAGACACAAGATTCAAAATTACTCAATATTCTCTAGAATCCACTATCTTAACCACCATCCAACTGACACCAACACTTTGCCCTGGCTATCTACAAGGATCATTCTCTCAGCTCACTCAAGCATTGTTCTGAATGTCTCCTTTTGACTAAAACCTTCCCTGGTAAGACTGTTTAACTCTTCAGACTATTCCCTTGCAGATGGTTTTCTCCATTGTACTTATCACCATGTAATATGCTGTATATTTTAATTGTTTTTAGTGTGCGATTGCTCACTTCAATGTAAGCTGCATGAAAGTAGAGATTTTTGTCTGTGTTGCACACTGCTGTTTCCC
>NW_007726714.1:114121-116746 GCF_000696425.1 Galeopterus variegatus
GGTCAAGTCCACGCAGATCTGAGGGTACATGAACAGGTGACCAAGACTCCTGTTGACCTTTTTTACACTGACGACTCTTCATCAACTCATATATACAGCTTCATGAGTAGTTTCCTTTGACAAACTAGTGAAGAAAGAAAAAAAAATCACATCTGATTTATAGAAAACTCAATTGAATACATGTTACTGTGAACAGAAGATGGACGGTCCCACGTAGGGGTTAACTGAAAAAGTGAAAAATCAATCCAGTGGCCACTATCTTGAAGAATCACTTAGACTGATGGCTCAGGGGTCTGGAAAGAACAGGATGGAATGACCAAAAAGACAATGTTTTGTAATAGGATATGGATCTAGGGAAGTACAATGCGTACCAGACAGCTTTGCTGCAGAGGAGCATCAACAACAAACAAGAAGCCATAATTCTTCCCTAAAAGATGTCATTCAGTCTCTGACCTTAGCTATTCCAAGCGTGCTCACAATGTCACATGAACATTACTATAATGGTGTAAGTGATGGAAGCTATGCATGGGACCAACAGCATGAGCTCTCTCCAGTCAAGGCTGATCTACCTTTGTCAGCTGCCGAACATGCAACCTGTCAGCAGTAGAGACCGATGCTGAGTCTCTGATATAGTAACATCTCCCAAGGATACCAATCAATCTCTCACTCGCAGGCATAGTACATTAGAGCTCCTCAATTCTGAAGGGAATAATACTTGCTACATTAATTCATGTTTTGTTAATGAACATGTCTAACCTGCCTGCACAGCCTATACCAGTGCCACAATCTGAGGGTAAACAAACATCTGATTTAACAAAATGATATCTCACATAACTTCACTCAGAACAAAACACTCACTTTTAGTTCTAAAAATGAGCACTTAATCACAAGATTCACTGTATGTACCATATACTGCATCACTTGGAATCTTCTGGCCTGACAGCACCTTGAAATGGCCTCATTAAGACTATGATAATGCCTCATTGGGATGTCATCATAGGATTAAGATCATCATTTAAGATCTGTATATGTTAAACCAAAAGTCATTACATGTACTGTGTCCCCCAGTATAGAAAAAAATTGGATCCATGAAATGTGTAGAATTAGCAGTAACCCATCACCATTACTCTCTATGATTCACTTATTGTTTTGTGCCTCTATGTTTCTAAAACTTTAGACTTAGCAGAACTAGAGGATCTGGATTCAAGAAGTGGAATGTTTTTACTTGTGGACATGGTTAGGTTGCACTGAAACTAAGTTAGGGTATCACATGATTATTCTGGACTCCTCATGCCAGTGTACTGTACAGNACTTCAATGTAAGCTGCATGAAAGTAGAGATTTTTGTCTGTGTTGCACACTGCTGTTTCCCCTGCATACAGAGAAATTTCTTATATATAAGTAGATTAATACAGAATGAATGAATATCACATTGTTTATTTAAATTTAATAGCAAATATAAAGTAATCTTTTACTATTTCTTTGAATTTATGCTTCTGGAATACATATAAAAATGTATGCTGGAAGGATATCTATCAAATTCATGCTTATATATTTTATAAAATTTTTATTTCCCTATTTATTTTTTCCCTGAGGTTTGGGCGAAAGAGTCAGATGGTGTAGCAAATGCTGTCAGTGATTCTGACAAGGAGTTAGTCCTGATACACTGGTAGAATGGTTCCTTAAAGTTTTGAATAATCAGTGGGCTACAGTAACTGAGGTTAAAAAAATGTCATAATTGTATTGAAAGAGCATTAAAAAAGCACTTTAGAAAACTCAGAGAAGTAAGCATTCTTAGAGAGTACATCAGATGACAATCTCCCCTGGGAGGGCCCTTATTGCTCTCCCTTTACTAAAGTAATGAGGGATCCGCTAATAAATTTTGAATAAATTGGTGGATTGCATCTATGTTTATCTTCTTATTGTGATATTATACTATAGTTTTTCAAGATGTTATCATTGACTAAAGCTTTGTAAGGTTAAAAGAGATCCTCCTGTATTATTTCTTATTTAAAAATAAGTAGCTTGTAGTATACTACAGAGCCTGGGTAGAAAATAAGAGTATTATCATAAGATATTAAGTGATTTTTGTGCCCAGAGTTGCTTATGATGAGTTGGGTTTTACAAATTACTCCACATCATCAAGTCAAACATATTCAAAAGCAGTCCATTGTGCAATGGAAATGGTATATGCAGGGTCAAGTCCACGCAGATCTGAGGGTACATGAACAGGTGACCAAGACTCCTGTTGACCTTTTTTACACTGACGACTCTTCATCAACTCATATATACAGCTTCATGAGTAGTTTCCTTTGACAAACTAGTGAAGAAAGAAAAAAAAAATCACATCTGATTTATAGAAAACTCAATTGAATACATGTTACTGTGAACAGAAGATGGACGGTGCCACGTAGGGGTTAACTGAAAAAGTGAAAAATCAATCCAGTGGCCACTATCTTGAAGAATCACTTAGATTGATGGCTCAGGGGTCTGGAAAGAACAGGATGGAATGACCAAAAAGACAATGTTTTGTAATAGGATATGGATCTAGGGAAGAACAATGCTTACCAGACAGCTTTGCTGCAGAGGAGCATCAACAACAAACAAGAAGCCATAATTCTTCCCT
>NW_007726714.1:117572-120047 GCF_000696425.1 Galeopterus variegatus
AGTGGAATGTTTTTACTTGTGGACATGGTTAGGTTGCACTGAAACTAAGTTAGGGTATCACAAGATTATTCTGGACTCCTCATGCCAGTGTACTGGTAGGCAATAATCATAATCGTTTTGAGGGTAATAAGCCCTGAATACCATGAAGAAGTGGGGCTGCTATTACATAATGGAGGCAGGGAAGAGTAGGTCTGGAACTCAAGGCGTCTGTCCACTGGGGTGCGTTTGTGCTCCCATATTCAGTGAAATGAAAAGCCGCAACAAACATAGCCTAACATAAGAGCAAGATAACCAGTGCTAAGAATCACACTGAATAAAAATCTAGGTAACACTATCTAGCAAGCAGTCTAGAACAGAAATATCACCTACCTTTATTAACAATTTATTTTTATTTCTTAATTATTATTTTAAAAACCTAAAGTAGTCCTGCATCCATTATATATATTGGCAAATAACTTTATCCAAAGTATGTGCGATTAATGTTTGTCTGATGTCACAAGCTTCTTTATTTGCTCTCTGTTCTTTTCATTCCTTTGAGGGAAACTCCACTGTAGTGTCACCTTGCTGTGCTGTAACTTAAATACTGAAGCTTACAGATCCACATCCCAGTTCTGTGGATTCCTAGTAACAATGGACATCTTGAGGGATACGCTCTCAATATGTCCTATGACTTTCCAGAACCTTCAAAATTTACTCAGCCAACATGGTGGAGTCCCTCTAAGATTGTTTACTCCTTATGCCAGAGTAGTTCATGCTTCGTTGGGAAAGAGATAGAACTACAAGGGGCCCTTGTCTTACTTGAGTATCAGAGATGATTAGTAATAATAATGTGTTTGTTTGTTGGTGGTATATTAGCGCTGTAGTGATGTATTTTTCTTTATTCTATATCCTTGTAGTAGTTTTGAAAGATATCAGGTAGCCATTGCCAAAAGGAGAGGTTTGGACTTTATTACACATTTTTAATATTACCACGACATCTCATATTTTTGTATTATAATGCACACGAGTCTTCGAGGAGAAACTTGGCATGCTTAATAGTTTTATTAAGATATTTCCGTACCATAAAACCTACTTGTTGTATACAATTCAATAAGATTTACATACACTCATGCACTGTATAATGATGTTTCGGTCAATGACAGATGGTCCCATACGATCATAATGGAGCTGAAAACTTCATATTGTTTAATAATGTCATAGCCATTGTAATGTAGCTCAATTACTTAAAAAAAAATTAGTGCAGCTTATGTGTAAAGTGTTTATAAAGTGTATAGTAGTGTACAGTAGTGTCCTAGGCCTTAACATTCACTTACCACTTACTCACTTGCTCACCCAGAGCAACTTCCAGTCCTGCAGGCTCCACTCATGGTAAGTGCCTTATATAGGTGTACCATACTTTTATCTTTTATGCCACATTTTTACTGTACCTTTTCTATGCTTAGACATGTTTAGATACACAAATACTTAACGTATGTGACAACTGCCTGATATTCAGCACAGTAACATGCTGTACTGGTTTGTAGCCTAGGAACAATAGGGTATACTATGTAGCCTAGGTAAGTAGAAAGTTATATCATCTAGGTTTGTGTAAGTATACTCTGTGATATTTGCACAATGACAAAATTGCCTAAACACATTTCTTAGAAGTATCCCTGTTTTTAAGCAATACATGACTGTATATTTACAGAATGCATCACAACAATTTTACTTTAAATGATTTTTATTACCCCAAAAAGAAACCTCATGACCATTTTTAGGCACTCCTTATGGCCACTACCAGCCCTAGGCTACTATAAATCTACTTTTTATCTCTATAGATTTTCCTTTTTTGAATAAAATCATACAAAATGGACAATATGTGGTGCTTTATGTCTGACTTCTTTCACTTAGCAAAATGTTCTTGAGGTTCATACCTGACACTTTTTATAAAGGAAACAAGCAAAATAAACTACACTAAATATAGGCAACCTTTGAAAAACCCAATGTGGAAAATGTTTTATAATGAAGAGGAACAAAATTTAACTTAATGTTTTGAATGACGGTATTTTTTAATTTTGCGGTGACACCAACATGATGAAGAACATACTGCTGTTATGTACCAACTCAATGACCTGTCCCACTGAAGAAATTATGTCATTTCTTTTTATGGAATATTTCTAAAGTCAAGAATGTATTAAGCATATTTGTTTAAAAAAATGCAGGCATTTAAAAATAAAGCAGGAAAATATTTTAGAATCAAAGAACTTGAAAACTAACTGCACCCTTCGAATATCTAAGTTCCATAATTTACAAGGAAGACAAGGGACAATTTCTTTTAACTACATAGAGTTTGTGACACCAATGTTTGAAAAAAATGCTAAAAACTGTCAAAAAAATCTTCAAAATGCAGCATTCTCCTAGTTTCTTTCAAGAATCTTTGTAGAAGAGTATAATTTTGTGTAATTTTTCCTAACAGAGTTATCAAAATGAGACTAT
>NW_007726714.1:120677-134412 GCF_000696425.1 Galeopterus variegatus
CTTTGTAGAAGAGTATAATTTTGTGTAATTTTTCCTAACAGAGTTATCAAAATGAGACTATGAGATTTAAAACTTAAAATGCATTTGAAATGGTAAGATAATGAAAAGCTGAAGACATCTATGCTGGAATAATTTACTGTTTTAAGATGTTCCCCAAGTTAACATTAACAGAATGAACTCCAAATATACCTTTGTTCTATATGTTAGTTTCCCTAATATACATACTGAAATGCCTTAAGGCCTGGGGATTCCTGTTCTTCATGCTCCAGTGGTGTCCACAATTCAGAAAGAATAGCTGTGTAATGAGCCCAGGCAGGAGAGAGAGCTGTTTGGAGAGCTCAGTCTTGGCAGATTGCTATGTCAGAGCGATGCTGAGCAGAGCTGAGCTACTGCCCTTGTGGGAATGCGAACCTGGGCATGGAGCACTTCAATGTGATCATTGCTGGACAATCCTCAGATGGCCTTGGTCAACCCAGTTTTTTTCTCTTCTTCTTGCCTGTAATTCTCAGAAAAACTGTAGAATGTACTGAGAATGCAGGGAGGAACTGTCCAACACAGCTGGATCTTACTCCCATCCCTTCTAGGAAATGTAACATCTAGAATCAGGGAGGAATTGGGGGCCCAACAGCCCCGACTTTGTTCCTCTGTCCCTGGAAGCAATATGTCCTTTAAAGCTTTGCCCAGTGGGTCATATCACTCCTGAACTATATAACCTGTGCCAGCTGCCTTTCTGGGTCCCTCTGCTGTGGTGCAGTTGGTACACACACAGTCAAGATTCAGTTTGCCCCAGGCAGCTTTCTTGAGCCTTGAAGGACCAAATCACCATGGATCCTAGGCTTTTTTTTGCCCCTTGCTGCCTATCTTAAGTAATAAATCTGTCTTATGTAACATGTTGCATGTGAGTGTGTTCTGTCTCACCAGACTCAGGCATTTGTAAAACTGCAGCCCAGGATGCAGTGGGAGGAAGTGTTCTCTTTTCTATTCCTGCTAGTTGGCATAGTGATGATCTCTGCCATCCGCTATGCAGTGGGAATCCTCCCTTGAAATTGGTTATTAGTGATACTGCTTCACAGTTACAATGGATAGAAGGCTTGTCACCTGCACTCTTTTTCCCTGGCCCCAGCCTTAAGATAGAAAAATATAAAATATCTAGAAAAAGAGTCAAGAACATGCAGCAAAGTCAGAAAGAAGCACAATTAAATTAAATAAACATACAGTAACGAAATCAAATAGTNAAGAGTCAAGAACATGCAGCAAAGTCAGAAAGAAGCACAATTAAATTAAATAAACATACAGTAACGAAATCAAATAGTATATACAAATTTTATTCCCTGGACTATTTTTGTAAGAAAATATCAGTTTGGTTTATTTTCTCATATCAAGTAAACTTATAACAGGCATTGCATTAAATTGATACATTAAATCCAGTCAATTAAATTGTTTTCTGTTATGATTCAAGCAAAAGTTTATGGAAAAGCATAAAGTTAGAAAATTATAGCTGTCAGCTGTCATCCAAGACTACTGAAGACAAGGATTGTCTCTGTAAATGATTTATCATAGCCAATGCCATGATGTCAGCATCCATTAGGTAATAAATGCAGTAATTCATTATTTTAATAATATCAAATTTTTATCTCTCCACGAGAAATGTGGAAAGTAGCCTTACAAATTGCCAAATATCTTTAAGCAACTCTGTGCAACTCTGAGAAAAGACAAGTTACCACATCTGTGTTAATAATTACTAATGCAAAATGTGCTAGTCCTACTGCACAAACTTGTTAATGGAATGTAAAGAACATGAGCCAAAAATTAAAAATCATTCCTTCTAATATTAGAAGATGACAGGGACAAACGTAAGTGGCATATGACTAGCATGTTTTAAACTATAATGTCAGCAAGAAAATCTTGTCACTTCCATGTATATCTCTGTCATACACTTTGTCTCTCTTAAGGAAAAGGAGAAAGCAAATTAGAGAAGTTTAGATGACTAACTAAAATTTTGATTTTAATTTGGAGTCATTCATTCTTCTTTGAACAAGTATTTATAAGTGCCTCTTATGTGGCACAGGTAGTTTGGCAAATACAAACTTCATATATTCAAGGAATTTATATATTTTAGTGCAAGAGATAGGCAAAAAATAAATGATAAAATGTTAATACCTAAAGCAGTGAAATATGATGTTACATAGCAGACTAGAGACAAAATGCCATATTATTGAAAGGGATGTGATTTAGGGCTGGATTCCAAAACAAAGGAAACTGTGGTGAGTTTTCAATAATTAAAGTATTGAATCTAGAGGAAGGACCTTAATTATTAGATTATGTGTTTTCCAATTTTCTACTAAAATGTTCTTTGTTTCATGAAACTAGGTTAATTTTGAATGATGATATTTTGATAGACTTACATTGAACAATAAAATGTGAGCAACCTTCTTTTAATCCCCTTCCATGTAAATACTGCTTTGGCACACTGTGTATGCCAGATAATACCCAAAACTCACCTTTTCCCACGAAACTCATCAGGATGTAAGTTCCTGTGAGAAAGGATCTGTGTGTTTGTGTTGAAGAGTACATCAAACACTTTAACCTTTTAGAGCTCAATAAACTTTGTAGTGGATAATATTTGCCTAGGCTCTCAGAAACCTGCACTCTTTTTCCCTGGCCCCAGCCTTAAGATAGAAAAATATAAAATATCTAGAAAAAGAGTCAAGAACATGTAGCAAAGTCAGAAAGAAGCACAATTAAATTAAATAAACATACAGTAACGAAATCAAATAGTAGGTAAATACTGCTTTGGCACACTGTGTATGCCAGATAATACCCAAAACTCACCTTTTCCCGCGAAACTCATCAGGATGTAAGTTCCTGTGAGAAAGGATCTGTGTGTTTGTGTTGAAGAGTACTGTAAATACTGCTTTGGCACACTGTGTATGCCAGATAATACCCAAAACTCACCTTTTCCCACGAAACTCATCAGGATGTAAGTTCCTGTGAGAAAGGATCTGTGTGTTTGTGTTGAAGAGTACATCAAACACTTTAACCTTTTAGAGCTCAATAAACTTTGTAGTGGATAATATTTGCCTAGGCTCTCAGAGCTTAGCAAAACACAGAAGGAGGACTAGAATAAATTCAAAGTCATCACAACAAGAATCCCTGGTATCAAGGATTACCATCATTATTTTACTTTCACCACCAATGGGACAACTGAGAAAATGGCAGTGGAAAAGATTGTCATCCTCAAATTCACCTCAGTCAAGACATAATGGCTTGAAGGATATGTACAGGTTCTGCATTGCTGACTGAGTCTAATTTATAAGAATATGCAAATATGCCTGCGTTTCCAGAAACATAAGGCAAATTTTATAAAATTCAAGCTAAGGTGCGAGAAAAGACAGAAAGCTTAGGATCAGGAACACATATAGATGGGTCATCTAGAGGAAATGGGGTATTGCTATAAATGTCAGTATAACTGAATTACTGAATGTCTTGCTGCACTGATTTTTACACATTTTTCTTTTTCTGTAGTTCTTCGCACTGATAACCTTGCCTTCTACTCTGTTGAGAAAATAGAAGCAACTTTTAGAAAATCCCTTAATCTGATAATTCTGGAATTTATGAACTACCTTGATTTGACCCATCGCTCTGTGCCTTCTCTTCTATTATCAAAGAAGTGGCATTGCATCTTTCAAACACATATCACCTTCTCCTTACTCCTACCCGGAGTTCAGAATCCTACTTACCCATGACTTCTTAAGGACGTCACTTCACCTAGTATACTCCATTCACATCCACTTCATTTTGAGTTATTATTTTTCATTCTCAAGTCAATCATTCCCCTCAAAATACAAACATTCTCTGACCTCCCTATCATTACAAAAACAAATAAAACAAAACTAACTCCATATCTCCTTCCTACTTCTCTGGTTCCCTTTACAAAGTAACTTATAGGATGGGCTGCCTATTTTTCCCTATCTCATCCCCTAGTTTCAACTCAGCCTACTATAACAAGGCTCTGGTCTTGTCTATTTTGCTGACACTACTGTTTTTTTTAGGACACTTATGACTAGCGTACATACTTCCCGGTTTTCATGGGGTCATCTTGGTTTATACCTATTGTGCTAGCTAATTGTTAATAATACCCCTTTCCACTCTCCAAGTTTCCTAGCTGGACAATACATTTTATTTGTCACTATCAATGACAATCATAATATATAGAGTTAATTTGGGGCCATAAATCAGTAGCAGCCAGCAAAGGTGATCCATCTCATGTTCTTTCAAAATTTTATTTTCTTTGTTCCTGTGACATCACATTCTCCTGTCGGATCAGTTACAGTAATGCTTACCACATTTCTAATTTCTCTTTTACATTTCCAAAGCTCTTTCAATTAGGGACATGTAACAGATCCTAGCCAACAAAATGTGGAAATAATATGAGTCACTTCCATGTTCAGATAGTGAGAAGTCCATATTTGATTCTCTAGTCTTTTCTTAATAAAAAGCTGCATACTGCAGATGGCACATCTGTAAAATGTTTTAGCATCCATCCACCTAGGTCCCTGTGTGACGTTACACCTCATAGTCCCTGCCAACCCTGTTGAGACAAAAAGCATGAGCGCGAAACGAGATTTCATGATGTTGAGCGCTGATATCTTAGAGTGTCCAGTGCTTCTTTGCATATCTGATATTCTGGTTGGTGAGGCCATTTATGCAGAAGCATATTTCACAGCCTCCTCAGAGTGTCATTGTGGTTTCTGTACAAATGAGACAAATGAGAGAAAGCTCATGTATCATAGTCCCTGCCAACCCTGTTGAGACAAAAAGCATGAGCGCGAAACGAGATTTCATGATGTTGAGCGCTGATATATTAGAGTGTCCAGTGCTTCTTTGCATATTTGATATTCTGGTTGGTGAGGCCATTTATGCAGAAGCATATTCCATAGCCTCCTCAGAGTGTCATTGTGGTTTCTGTACAAATGAGACAAATGAGAGAAAGCTCATGTGTGTGCCCGTCTATGCAGTCCTTAAAACCATCCTTATTTACCACTGTAATCTGTCTACCAGAAGTTAATAGCACAGTAGCTACTCTGCCTCATCTCTAGCAGGCAGCCCTCTTGATAGAAGAGATGGTTTTCAGACTTCTGAGATTTTACCTCTTCATCACTTTGTCTGTTAGAGATCCTTCCAATTTTTCAGTCAAAAAACATTTTCTTGAGTCAAGTAACTTCTATTTATATATTACACGTTTACATTAAGAGCAGTGGTTCACATGCTATTTTACTCCTAAGGACAGCATGATTTTCCTCATATGAAACATCACATTTTCCAGTGGCTTCTTATACCTTCTCTGAATATCTACCCTATTTTGAGAGACTGCTCCACTATTACACCCCTTTCTCTCATTTTTGTCATTTTTTTCTTTTATATGTAGCATTTATCACTCTGCTTTTCTGTCTCTCTCAATGTAAATTTTTGAGTACTAATCTCTATTCCACAGAGGAGTTAAATTTGGGGTAGTATTGGGATCTTGTGCCTGGGCAAGAAACATTGACAAACATACAAGAAGTAAAGTTGAGAATGAAAAATAACCATTAGAAATTTAGACATTCAATGGGGCCTGGGTTATTTGTAACTTACAGTACTCTATAATTGCAAATGCACCTAGTTTTTGCAACTAATTTTTACAGTTGTGCAGTTTGCTGTCATCCTTATGTGAAACTTTAAGCCTTCTATCACACAGGACTTGGGAATTTTTCCCCATGGGGAACAGGTATTTCACAGAAGAAGAAACATAAAAAACATAAATAGCCAATAACATATAAAGAAATATTTAATATCTTTGATGGCGAAGAAAATGCAAATCAAGACCACAATAAAATGAAATTTTGAACCCATTTTAATAGCAAAAATTTTGAAAACCAACATTAGCAAATGATAATGAAATGGTCACAAATGATTTACAGATTGCTAATGGGATCGTGAATTGTTGCAAACACTCTAAAAAAAGCTAGCATGACCTTTTAAAGATGATCATTCTTAGCTCATATGCTCAGTGATTCAGGAATTCTGTTTCTTGGTATAGTAGCAATAAAAGACATGTATAAAAGTGTTCCTAGTCCTCCTCGTTTCTTAATGATTTATAGCCTTACTTTATATATTTCAGATAGAAGTCCTTTGGTTATTGCAAGTATTGCAAATAACTTTACACACTCTGTAGCCTGTTTTCACTTTTTATTTCTTTAATAAACATACATCTTCAAATTAATATAATCACATTTATTATTTTTGTGGGTAATATTTTTGTGTCCTTTTTAGGAAATATTTACTTACCCAAGATAATGAAGATATTATGTAAGTAATGTGTAATTATGTAGTTTATAATTTATATGACTTGAATGTTACATATGATTCATGGTTTTATTTGGTCATTTAGATCTTCAATTTACCAAGAATTGACTTTAAATTAAAAAAAAATATTTTTGTATGGATATCTAATGGATAGAGCACTACATTAAACACGACTACCTGTACTCATATTATATACATATTCTTTCAGTCTTTTTAAGTGAGCATTCTTATTATTTTTACATTATTTTGCTATCCTTTTACTGGAAACACTAGAGATGACAACACATATTCCTATCTTTTAAAGTCTAGTATATATTAGAACTTTTACAAAAGATTTTGACTACTTTAACTCCATTCACTTCCTCCCATCTGTTGTATTTTTCATTTAGTTTAATTTTATACAAAATTTTTATATAATTAAGCAACACACAAGATATAAGTTTTGTTTAATATGATCAATATTTATTTAGGTTTTCTAACATATTCCATTGTTCTATATTTTGTCTCTTCTTCCCACTTTTATCTTTCAGTTGCTTAAGCACACAATTTTTTCTCATACATTTGAGACCTTAGATACATGGTATGTCTTCTGTTTTTTCTTGTTGGAAAGTCTATATTTAATTTTTCAGTGATCATTTCCAGTATTAGTTCCTCTACTTTTTTTTTCTGCCTTTCACTAAGAAACATAATATTTCTCCCTTATCATACCTGTTAAATTACCATTTTAGTAAACATTATGTATTTTCACAGTTGTCCCCTCCTTAAGTATTTGAAGACAAAGAATGTGTGTTTCCCACACTACAAAGGATATCAGCCAAATTCAGCAATAAACAATGTAAAATTTACATTTTAGCATTCTATTCAAAATTGTAGGCATTAAAATAAGTAAGGAGAAGTGCTGGACTAATGAGTAAAAAACTATGCTATCTACCCTAAATGAATTGTTGTGCAGTATATCCATGTATTGAAACAACACACTGTACCCCACAAATATGTACAAGTAAATATTAAAATGTTAAGTAGGAACCAAAGAAATATCCAATGAACAGGTGAAAAAGTATCAATACAGATAAATGATAAAATGAACAGACAAGGAATTAAACCAATTACTCCAAATATTATAAATGTGCTTAATGATCTGAAGCAAAATATGAACATAATGAGGTGAGAAATAGATGCTAATAATTTTGAAGATAAAAATTTTAATATCTTTAATAAAAATTCACCTGATGAGATTAACAGCAAATAAGAAACCGCAAAAGAAGGAAAAGTCAGTATACCAGAAGACATAGCAATGGCAACTATTCCAAATGAAACAGAGAGAGAAAAAAGGCTAGAAAATAATGAACAAATTATATGAGATGAAGAGAAAAATATCGAGCAATTTCTAGAAGTGGGTTGGTGGAAGAAATAGATAAATATTTAAAGAAAATGGTCAAATATTTTCTAAATTTGTCAATCACAATCCAAAGCTACAAATCCCAGAAATTCAACAACTCCCAAAGGCAAATAAAGAAACCAAACCAAGGCACATCATATTCAAAAAGCCACAAATCAGTGATAAAGTTTTAAAATTAAATAGAGGAGGGAAAAAAGCACAATTCACCCTGAGTGACATTGTGAAAGACTTCCTCATTATTCTTGTCTGAATTTATGCAAACCAACAGACAAGTCATAGAAAAGGGACAAATAAAACAAAAATGTCCACTTAGAATTCTATGCCCAGCAAAAATTTCAAAAATAAAAGTAAAATGAGTTTTAAAACAAATGTGGAAATGTATCACAGTTAGACCTGCATGACAAGAAGTGTTACAGGAAGTTCTTCGTGCAGAAAAATTGAAAACCTATGTGTATATTCAGATATTCAGAAATCAATAAGGTGTATCAAAAATATTAAAAGAGGAAGAATGACAGCAGCTATCTATACCCTTTAAAGGAACATATGTGGAGATTTTAGCAAAGTTTAGAAAAAGGTAAGTCAAACTTTTCATGAACTGATCCCTGTTTTAAGTAGATTTCAGAGCAGAAATGTGATTTTTTTAAATCAGAAGTAACAGGTAAAGAAAAAGGATGGCTGCAATTGTGTAATTTTCTAAGGATTTCACGAATTTTAGCTACTGTCAGAAAAAGCCCTCACTTTTCCCTTTCCCTTCCACTTTACTTTATGTTAGCATCTTTCTAGTCTCAGAAAAGCCAGTTCTATAAATGATCACCATGCTATCCTTACACCAAATAGTCAGTAATAAATCTATTATTATGGTCATTTTAGGACAAACTTAAACAAAGCTGTAATTCTTCCTTCTAGGATTATTGGATACTTACCAATAAATCTATATGCAGACACATTTTTTTATGTTTTTGAATAAATATTGGGTGTATTTGAGGTTTACAACATGATGTTACAAGATATCACAGGGTCTCCAAAAAGTTCACAGAAAAATTCATACTATCTTTTTTTTTTTTTTGTCCTATTGTGACCAGCTGCACCGCACTCAGCCAGTGAGCACACCGGCCATCCCTATATAGGATCCGAACCCGCGGTAGGAGCGCCACTGCGTACCCAAGCACCGCACTCTCCCGAGCGCGCCACAGGCTCGGCCCCATACTATCTTTTAATTCCGTTTTTCCAGAAACTTTTTGAAGTATCCTTGTATAGATAGTAAAATGGTTACTATAATGAAGTGGATTAACATATCTATCATCTCACATAGTCACTTTTTTTGTGACAATATCTGCTAAAATCTACTTATTTAATACCAATCCCTAATACAATACATTTTTATTAACTTTGCCCTCATATTGTACATTAGACATGTAAAATTGAGTCAGGGCAAAATAGGAACATGCCCCAGGGAGGCTGCTCATAAATATTCAAACCAGATCAAACTGCCCAACTTCTTACCTAGCAGTTAATGGACTCACAATGCATGGGTGACAGCTTAACCACCCAACCAATCAGCGTACTACACCCTTGCACCTGCACATAAGGAAGACCATAGGGGCAGAAGACTGCCATTGAGGGCATCCAGCTGGGAGGGAAAAGGGAGAAGGCTGGGGGCACACACATTCCTCTCTGGTGGAGATGCCTGAGCACCTCCTTGGTGTGTACCTTCACTTTGCCTTAGAGCCCTATTATGTCCTGTATCTCTGTCCCTTTCTTCTTCCTTTCCTTTTGCCAGTGCAATGAAAAAATCTTCATTCATGGACCAAGAACCTGGATCTGCTGCCCAGTAACAGAATGAACACTCAATTTTAATAAATATAATGGCTTATATTTAATATAGAAGAGTTAGGTCTAGAACTGAATATTCCTGACAAATAAATGAATGAATGAATGAATGAATGAATGAATAAATAAATGTAAGTGTTTCTTAAGTAGAAACACAAGGACTTAAAAAATGGGCATTTTTGCTCATCTTTCAAAATTTGCTGTCAATTTTACTTAACTTTATATAAACTATAAACATAAGACATCTCAGACCTTCACCGATATCAAAGTCCCCCCCCCCCAAGGGCCAAAACACTATATACAGTCTGTATGTGTGTATGCAAAGCAGTTTATAAAGCATTTATGGCACTCATACTTCCAAAAACCTTGCTGTATGTGTCTAACTACCAAGGCTCTATCATTGGGATTTCAGTGCTTTGTCTTTGTTCCCCTTCACTTCTTTCTTAATTTAGCTATTTTCAGAGTCATGTTGGGAATAAACATGAAATATTTTTATCTTCTTCTCAAATATTTCTAAACACTGTTTCTAAGTTTTCCCCCAGAAATATAAAATATTGAACTGATCCTTCCAGTGTCAGCAGTAACTAATGTTTTTACTCAATTCTTTTAATGTTTTACTCCATTCTGTGAATGACATTCTTATCAAACCCTTTAAGAAAATATTTTTTATTAGTTGGTAAGGAAATATGTTTTCACAAAATATCCTTTTATAAAAAGAAAGTCATATAATTTTATCCCTATATCTTACTTCTAACTGATCAAAAGAGGAAAACAAAGAAGAAGAAAAGAAAATTACAGAAAATGTGGAAGAATTGTTCTTGTGGCTCTACTCTGGTCTTATACTCCATCTGTCTTGCCCCGTCCTGTTCCCTCAAAAGATACCTTAAGAAAAGATAACAACTTAGATCAAGAGAATTTAAAATCACCATCAGTATACCCTCTTACTTGAGATCAGCTTATATATCTAGTAAGGACTATTAACCTTTAAACTTATAGAAAATAAATAGATAGGTATACAGAGAGACAGATGGATAATATCCATTGAATAAATTACCTGTAAGATTTTCATCAAGGACAGTCTAACAAATAGAAGAATTAGAAAGGGCAGTGGTGGGAGGGATGAGAATTGATCTTTATCAAAGTATTATGTAAATAACCAGAGTAGCCAAATTAGTTCATCGTATATAAAATATAACCCTGTTCTATAATGAGAATATGATAATGGAATGGCAAGTTTTTTTCCGAAACTCTTGGTTTGCAAATATATAGTACATGCTACTAAAGAAGCAAATATATTTTCATTATTACACTAATTATAAACCACTTCATATCCATAAAATTTCAGAGTTTTCTACTGTACCTATTTATTCTAAATCAATTTTTTCCTTGCAGATTAATTCATAACAAAAACAAATAAAAACTATGGTATTTCCTTACAGATCAATTACTAATATGCCAAATACTATATTTATCTCACATTATTTTAATCTTATATCTTTTAAGATATATTTCAAAAAATAACATTTTCCCCTGCTAGACTTGGATATAATATCTCAATTTTAATAGCTATATTATTTTACAACACTTAAAAATAGATGACAGCAAAAGCCATAACTTACTTTTGTTGATCAACCATTCGTCAATGTAAATTTAAGCATTTAATAAGTTCAAATCAACTTTAAATAACTCATATTAATTGGAGTACTATACCAGACCATCAAACTTGTAGAGTAAAATTAAATTAGGATTAATCATATTTTTTTTAATATTACATCTTTGCTTATTTAACTCTTTTAAAAATGTTTAGCCAAAATGACAAGAAAAAATGATAAACTCCTTGGGGTTTATAATTTTTCTCATTATTTTTAATAAAGTCAGTGAATACTTATAAAATAAGCCGTTAGATAAAACTCAGTCAAATCAGTAGGAATCCGCAAATTTGCAATTGCTGGTAAATATTAGCCAGTTGACAGTTTTTTTGTCAATTTTATTGGGAAAATATATTTGCCACTTTTTAGTTGATTTATAACAACATAGATATTTCAAAAAGTATTTTCTGTAGCAATATTGAATCAGCAAATTTTTCTGTAAGGTTGTAGAGTTCACTCATGAACCTGTTATAAATATTTCATTTCACACAATGTGAATATTAGCACTTCAAAATATCCCTGTCCTTTGAAGTAATTTATACCCTCACCCTTTCCCTTTTCTACTCCATGATAAGTGATCAGGAGGCATAGAAAGGAGTTTGCTTTTAGTTCTGTACATTTTTGGGTGATTTTATACAATATGAGAAAAATATGAATCCCATTTTTGTTGTCCAAAAAGTAAGGGGATTATTATACAGTTGTTCCAGTTTTTTTGATTTAGTGATTAATTTATTAAGGTATATCCTCTCTCCACTGATATATGAATGATGGTACACTGCTTTTTTTCTGTCTGCCTTTGAGAACACTTATTATAATAATATCTTTATACCTACAATAAAATTAAACATGGACTAAGTACAGGTTAGACTGAATTAGAGAACTATATATCTATCATGAAATCCTAGTGATATCATAAAATGTAAAAGCATGTTTTATTTTTATATATTCACTATGACACACGATTAAATTATACCTCAATAATTCATGTTTTCTGACTCTCATATCATTTATATACATGCAATTATCAGATTTATTTTCATCATAGTTGTGCCTTTTTTCTAATTTTATGAATGCTATAAACCACTATTTATGTATAAGGAGGCTCTATAACTATATAATACAATGTAAAATTCCTACTCATCTTCCAGAACTTAACAGGCATGTAAAATAAGTATGTGCTGTGGAAAGTAATGTTAGGTTGATAGTATCAAAAAGATAACTTAAATGCACACTTTTCAAGTACCTTAAATTGTTTCATTCGCATTACACCCATTGACACCTGACGACAGTTTGGGTTAACAATAAAATAGTAAAAAATAAAAAATATATGTATTTTTTTCCAAAGAGAAAATAATAAACTATATAGATTCTATTATTTCATTGTAGAAATCTGATTTTCCCCTACTGCATACAACACACACAAAGAAAATAGTAACACCACTACCTAGATGCCACTGGGGGTATTTATTAACTTACTTACCCTCTGGTCATTACCTGCACCTTTGTTAAAAACAAACACATGAACATATACACACACACACACACACAAAAAACACTTGTAAGGTTACTTCAGGCAAAAAACTCATTTGGAACTCTCTCAAGGTAGGTCAAGACATGTGTGAATAAAATGTTAAATTCAGTTTAGGTTCAACTCGAAATTCCAAATGCTTAAGAAAAAATAAAAATGTTCTAGAAATAAACTCATGTTTGAGTTTCCTAAAATTGTAAAAAATAAAAAAAACCCCGAAAGACAAATAAATTCTTTTTGTAGACAAATAGACTGATGACTTTATTTTTGCTTGCTCATGTATCAAAGATCTAAACTCCATGAAAATTGATGTACCCATCATTGAAACAGCAGTAAATAATCCCTATATCACACGATTAGTGTACTCGTTGTACAAATTCACAAACACTTTAGCATTATTTGTCATAATTAAATGATTTTAATAAATGCACTGGTTTGTGGCACATTTCCATTTCATTCCTACATCAAACTTGACTATATAAAAATTTAGAATTTCTATTTACTAGGGGGTACTATTAAAAGACTGAAAAGAAATCTACCAAGTGGAAAAAAATGTTTACAATGTGTACATCCAACAAAGTATTGAAATCAGTGAAAAAAAAAGGCAGAACCATCACCACCAACCCTAAATTGGACAAGATCCTGGAAAAGACACTTCAGAAAAAGAGGATAACCAAAAAGTAATTAAATATATAAAAATGTGCTCACTATCCTTGCTGTTCAGGGTATTGACAAAATGAAATGATATACCAAATGCACAATCCCGACACAAAATACCAGATGTTAGGAACTATGAGGAACAAATAAAAGTTTCATATTCTGGGGGCTGGCCCGGTGGCGCACTGGATAGTGCGCCACTTGGGAAGCGCAGCGGCGCTCCCGCCCGAGGGTTCGGATCCCACATACAGACCGGTTCCCGCTCACTGGCTGAGTGAGGCGCGGGAGCAACACCGAGGGTTGCGATCCCGTTGCCGGTCCCCGGTC
>NW_007726714.1:134563-162070 GCF_000696425.1 Galeopterus variegatus
CGGAAAACGACAAAAGACAAAAAAAAAAAAAAAAAAAAAAAAAAAGTTTCATATTCTGGTAGAGCTATAAATTGGCATAAAATAGTTTAAGAGTATCTATTATAGCTAAAAATATCCATACACTGTGACCAAGAAGTCCATGCTTAGGATTTTATCTAACAAAATATAAACATATATTCAAAAAATCACATATATAAAAAATTTATGGTAGCAATATTAATAGTACTCAAAATAGAACCTACCTAAATTCACATCAGTAAAATAAATGAGTAAATCATGATATATTCTCTCAATGGAATGCTATAGATAATGAGAATGAAGAAACTTATCTATATTCATCAATATATTGGATGAATATCGAAAACACTACTTGGAGTGAAAAAGTAAGGAACAGAGTCCATATACTGTATGATTCAAATTTTATAAGCTTCAAGAACATTCAGATTAATTTGTTATTTTGGAAGCCAGGATATTAGTTACATTTGGAAATGGGGGAACACGTAGTGACTGAAAGGGGGCTTGAAGGGGACTTCTGGGATCAAGGTAGTATCCCTTGATCTTGGTGCTGGTTGTATATGTGCATTTTCAGTCTGTGAAAATTAATTGTGCTCTATATTTATGATGTGTTCACAGATCTGTTTTTATATTTGATAACAAGTGTGTATAGAAGAGTAAAAAGAAATGAATTTAAATATTTTTTTAAAAAAGAGTATCAGAGTGGAGTGTTGCATATCAAATATAATGATATA
Organism: Galeopterus variegatus; assembly: GCF_000696425.1. Taxonomy (NCBI): domain Eukaryota; kingdom Metazoa; phylum Chordata; class Mammalia; order Dermoptera; family Cynocephalidae; genus Galeopterus; species Galeopterus variegatus. The sequence continues at coordinate 135,313 of NW_007726714.1, forward strand.
CTAAAAATACATTATAATTTAAAAATCCCCAGCATAGGAATAGACTAACACACCATGGAAAAAAACAGAGTCTAGACATAGCTATAAATACACAGGAAGTTGATATGTGATAAAAATCATATTTCAAATTAATAAGTGAACTGTTTAATCACTAATTTTCTTTTTTTCTTTTTAGCAAATACATCAGCATTTTATTTTACAAAAAAATAAAAGTGGAGAGTTCTGGTCAAGATGGCAGAATAGACCATTCCCAGATACACTCTATCCCACAAATCTACCAATTTACAACTATAAATATGTAACATCAGCCACGCTGGGGCCGCTGGAGCTCAGGGGAAGAGGAGGAGAGACCTACGGAGTTCATGAAGGTGGGAGAAGCCACAATGAGAAAGAAAGAAAAACTGCTCTGAGTGTTTCGGGCCACAGCTGCTTTAAGTAAGGCTCCAGCTGCTGAGCACATGGAGCAGGAGCCGGTAGAAGCCGCAGCTGTGCCCTTCAGATGGAGTTACCTGAAGGCAGCAGGAGAGAAGAGAGCCTTGGTGGCCCCCAGGACAGCAAGACTGTTAACAGGGCTCCTGTGGACCCATGCAGGAGTGAGGAGCCAGAACAGCTGAAAAAAGGGAGCCATTCAGAGGCCGGTGAGTCATCACAAGGGATTGGCACAGGGCCCATCCCATGGGAAGTGTTTGGAGCACAGGCAGTGGGGAAGAGGCACCCACTGAGAGAACACTGGGACACCGCAAGGACAGCCAACCCGCCCCCAAGTCAGCACAGGACCACTCAGTGGAGACTGGACGGGAATGTAGAATTGCATGGGGTGCAGTTTGATGAAAAAACTCAGGCCCAGATCAGAGTTTGTACACAACCCAGATCCACTGGGTCTCTGGAGAGCCGGAAGAACCTGTAAGGTCAACCATTAAACCTTGAGCTGCACAAAAAGCCTTCCTTAGGGAAACAGCAGCAAAGCAGCAATTTAGCTCAACCACACAGCTCAAGTGCTGGTTCCCACAGTAAGTTTCCCTGTTTTAGAAGTAAGCAAAGGACAAAAAAATTAGTTCCAGCCCAGGCTCACCACCAGTGCCTTGGGGCCTGCCTGGGAACCAAAGGCTTAGAGCCAGGGACCAGACCCCTCACCCACAACCAGGCACACTGCCAGCACCTCATGGCCCGACCCTGGGGCACAGGGCTTGGAGCCAGGGACTGGACCCTCCTCCCACAACCAGGCACACCACACCAGTGCCTTGGGGCCTACCCAGGGACCTGAGGCATAGAGAAGAGGATCGGACCCCCCTATCACAACCAGGCACACCATGCCAGCACCTTGGGGCCTGCCCGGTGACCCGAGGTATAGAGCCAGGGAGCTGACACACCACACAACCAGGCACACTGCCAGCACCAAGAAGCATGCCAAAAACATCACCTCCATGTGGGTGACCCACGACAGTCACCACAATAACCATGACTGCCGTGAAAGCAGCTAGATGCCACAACCACCATGCACATGGTCTACCAACCACTGGAGTGTATTGACACAAAGAGAATCACCAGCAGATATAAAGAAAAGAAGAGGATGTCTCTCTCCACAAAGTCCATTTCAGAGTGACAGAAGAAGCATCTGCTCTGTGATAATATTGGGGGACCTGATCACACCATTCAGCATTGGACAGATCATCTAGGCAACAAACCAACAGAGTAACCACTATTCTTTCAGAAGGAGAAAAGAAATCTAGGGTAATTGTTGGGGGGGAGGGGAAGGGAGAGGGGGTTGGGGAGAGATTGGACAAGGGGCATAAAGAATAATTATGCTTTGTAACAACATACATGCAGGTGATATTGATTTGATCAATATATCTCAGTGTTGAACCATCAAAATACATATAATCAATTTTGATTCAATAAATAAAATAAATTAAAATAAAAAACAAAACAAAAAGAAAAACAAACAAACAAACAAACAAATAAAAAGTAAAAGTGAAAAGTAAAATTATAAATCTAATATAAGCAAATGTTAGAAAATATATTTATGGCCAAAGGGTGAAAAGCAATTCACAAAAACATACTCCAAAATGTAAAACCAATAAGATTTAAGTGTGATTAATTTTATTTTATCATTATTTAATTGATGAAGGACATTGGCAGCTAACAGATTAAGCAAAGGTTTGTGACACTGAAAACTTATTAGCTTTATATAGACAATAATCCAGATATGCAGAGATATCCTAAAATCAACACTATAGAAAGGAAACTGAAAAAAAAAAAAAAAAAAGCAAGTGTTTAAACAAGTAATCAACAGAAAGAAAAACCCAAATGGATAGTTATGCAAAAAGAGGTGTCATATTCAATAATAAAAGAAACTAACATTAAACAAATATAGATTATAAATTCTACTCAAGAGATTAGCAAGCATTTTGGTAATGCTAATTACAGGAATGGAGTGAAGAAAATAGGAACACACAAGTCAGCCTGCAAAATATATCTGGAAGTGCTTCAGCAAATTGACAACTTTTATATTTAATAATATAGCAATCCTTCTTCTGGGGACAAAATCTTGTGAAATGCTTGCACACGTCTCAAATGGGAAACACTTTTAATTGCCCATTGTTGTGTTGCTTTCATAGTGGGAAAATGGAGAGAGACTAGGTGTCCATCACTAGCAGAGGGTGTAAGTGCAATGTGATTTATTTATGTGTATTAGTCCGTTTCCATTGCTTATAACAGAAATACCTGAAACTAGGTAATGTATAAAGAAATATAAGTTATTGCTTGCAGTTTTGGAGTCTGGGAAGTCCAAATCCAGGGATCACATCTGGTAAGGGCCTACAGCAAGGAGGAAGTGATCTGTAAAAAAACAAAGAAAAGCCATGTGATCACCTCAATAAGTGAAGAAAAAGCATTTCACAAGATTCAACATGCATACATGATAAATGCTATCAGCAAGCTAGAAATAACAGGGAATCTATACAACTTTATAAAAAAGCATCTACAAAAATCCTACTGCTGACACCATATGTAATGGTTAAAAAACTGAATGTTCCCTTTTAAGATCAGTAAAAGAGTGTACACTCCCACCACTCCTACTCATCACTATACTGAATGTGCCAGCTAGTGCAATATGGAAAAAAAAAAAAAAAAAAAAAATGAAAAGGCATGGAGGTTGAAAGGGAAGAAATAAAAGTTTCTCTTCAGACGACATGACTGTCTGGAAAAATTCTGAAGAAATCTAAAAAACTGTTTTAAATGTTCCTTGAATTAGTAAGTGAATGTAAGAAAGTTGCAAGGTATAGGCTAATATTTCAAAATCAATTGTGTCTCCATATACTGCAAAGAAATAATTTGAAATTGAAAAGTAAAAAGGATCATTTACAATAACATCAAAAAAAGTGAAATAGTAACATATCTAACAAAATATATGTAAAATCTGTATGCTGAAAAGTACAAAACAATGATGAAATAAATTTAAAAATATGTAATAAATCCCAGCAGGATAATTTGAAGCATTTTTTGCAGATATTCAAAGAAGTGATTCAAAAATTTACATAGAAAATAAAATAAACAGAGGAGCCAAAACATTTTGAAAAAGAAGAACAAAGTTGGAGAAAACTCACTACTTGTTCTTAAGAATTACTTAAAGCTAAAGGGATCTTGACAGGATAGTGTTGGTAAGAGAGACACAGAGACCCAGGGAATACGAGAAGCATCCAGGAATTGATCTCCATACATACGTTTGGTTGATTGATATTTGAAAAAGGTGCAAAGGCAAGTCAATGGAGAAATAATAGTCCATTTAACAAATAGTGCTGGTACATTTGTATATCCATTTAAACAAAGTTAAACATTGATCCATACATCACACAATGGACAAATATTAACTCAGATGGATCATGGACCTAACTCTAAATCCTAAAACTATAAAATTCTAAAGAAAACACAGGAGAAAATCTTCATGACGTTGGGTTAAGCAAAGATTTCTTAAGTACAACAGCAAAAGTGCAATCCCATAAAAAAAAGATAAATATGATTTTATCAAAATTAAAAAGTTATGATCTATGAAAGACACTAAGAGAATGAAATAAACCACAAACTAGATGAAAATAAGATATCTAACAAAGTACTCTCAATAATTAATAATAAGAAAATATAAAAACCCAGTTTTGACATATGGGAGAAGTAGAAATGGGAATCTATAGCAACAGAACCTCTTATTTCTTGCTGGTGGGAATGAAAAACGACACAGCCACTTTGTAAAACCATTTACTAATTTCTCATAAAGTTAAACATACTCTTGACATACATTTCAGTAATGTACTTGTAGGTGTTTAAGAGAAATGAAAAATGTATTTACACATAAAACCTGTGTAAAAATGTTTATAGCACTATTATTTATAATCACCAAAAAATGGAAATGACCCCAAACATCCTTCAGGTGATGAATGGATAAAACAAACAGTGGTAAATGCAGACAGTGGAATGTTATACACCAGTAAGTCTAATGAACTAGTGAACATACAGCAATATGGACAAATCTCAAATGTATATTGGTAACAGAGAAAAGCTATGCTTTGGGGGTTTTACACTGTGTGTTTCCATTAATATGGCATTCTGAAAATAGTAAAACTAGAGGAAAGAAAAAAAGATCAGTAGTCTGGGGAGAAGAGAAAGTGGTGAATAAAGGGGACTTGTGAGAATATTTTGAAGGGGTAGAACTGTTTTATCTTGATTGTGGTGGTGGTTACAGGACAGTATATGCTTGCCAAAACTCATAAAATTGAATAATATAAAGGGTTCATTTTACTCTATAAACTGTAGCACAGTAAAAAACACAAAGTGACTGGCATCCAAGCAATATAATCCAAATATTATAAAAATAGATGACAATTTTTAAAATTCCATTGTGCTTATGCAAAATGCTTGTCTTTTTCTATTAATAATCCAACAAACCAAAATAAATTTACTATATTCATATAACACTAGTCAACGGAGTGCTTTTTTCAATTTTCTATTGCAGTGTAACTAATTACACAAATGTAATGGTATAAAACAACTCCACTTATTAGTTCACAGTCCTATAGGTAAGAATTTCAGCATGTCTTGAATGGATTCTTTGCTGAAATCAAGATATTGGTGAGGCTGTCTCCTCTGGATGACCTGGCAAAAAAAATCTACTTCAAAGTTCATCCTTTTGGTTTCCAGAATTCATTTCTTTGTATTTTTAAAACTGCAGTTTTATCTATTTCATCAAATTACTTCTATGATTAATGAAAGCACGTATCTGAAAAATAAAGTACCCTGTTGTGGTGGGCAGAATCCTAAGATGAATTCCCTCACCTCCACCCCCAGTGTGCACCTATGAATACTTATTTGGCAAAAGAAATGTGGTAGATGTAATTAAGTCTCTAATCCTTTGACTGAAAAAGAGAGATTATTTTCTTCATGATTAACTTAATCAGATGAGCCGTTTAAAAACAGTGCTTTTTCTGGTGGGGAGCTGTAGAAGAAGACAGAGATCTAAAGTGAGAAAGATTCTATCCCAATCGCTGATTTGAAGGTGTAAGGGACCACATGGCAAGGAATGAGAGAGACCCCTGGGCAATAGGAATAGCCCTGGTAATCTTCTTTCCATCTGTGTCCTAAAGTTTTCACTTGGTATAAATCTCTTGAGAGTGGGTTCAAGTCTCTCCCTTCAGCAGTCCTTGAGATGCAAGCAGTGATGAGACTCTGGAGATCACTTTATGCCTTGATATCCAAACTAAATTTGTTTATCATGTCTAGGAGTTTTTTGGTAGTCTTTAAATTTCTTTCTATATAAAATCATTTCATATGCAAGTAGGGACAACTTGACTTTCTCCTGTCCAGTGTAGATGCCCTTTATTTCTTTTTCTTGCTCTGGCTAGGACGTCCAGTGCTACTTTGAATAGAAGTGGTGAGAGTGGGCATCCTTGTCTTGTTCCAGTTCTTAGGGGGAAAGATTTAAGCTTTTCTTTTTCTTTTCCTTTTTTGTGACCGGTAAGGGGATCGTAACCCTTTGCTTGGTGTCACCGGCACCGCGCTCAGCCAGTGAGCACACCGGCCATCCCCGTATAGGATCCGAACCCGTGGCCGGAGCGCCGCTGTACTCCCAGCGCCGCACTCTTCCGAGTGAGCCACCGGGTCGGCCCAAGATTTAAGCTTTTCTATGTTCAGTATGATGTTAGCAGTGAGTTTGTCATATTTTATTATGATACTTTCCTTCTATACCTAATTTGTTGAGAGTCTTTATCATGTATAGATGTTAAATTTTATCAAATTCTTTTTCTGTGTCTATGGAGATGATCATATTGTTTCTCTCCTTCATTCTGTTCATGTGTTGTATTATATGTATTGATTTGCATATGCTGTACCAAACTTGCATCCCTGGGATAAATCCCACTTGATCATGGTTTACAATCTTTTTTGATGTGCTGTTGGATTCATCTTGCTAGTATTTTATTAAAGATTCTAGCATCTGTTCTCATTAGGGATATTACCCTGTAGCGTTTTCTGTTGTTGTTGTTGTGTCTTTCCCTGGTTTTGGTATCAGGATAATACTGACCTCATAATATGAATTGGAAGAATTCTGTCCACTTCCATTTTTTCAAATAGTTTAAGAAGTATTGGTATTTGTTCTTATTTAAATGTTTGGTAAAATTCAGCAGTAAAATCATCTGGCCCTGCGATTTTCTTTATTGGGAGACTTTTTATCACTGATTCAATCTCATTACTTGTTATTGGTCTATTTAGGTTTTCTATTTCTCATTGGTTCATTTTTGGTAGGTCATACATGAACAGGAATTTATCCACTTCCTCTAGGTTTTCATATTTATTGGCATAATAGTCTAATGATCCTTTTTATTTTGGTGCTATCTGTTGTAATATCTCCATCTGCATTTCTGATTTTATTTATTTGGGTCTTTTTTTTTCTTGGTTAGTCTGCTAATGTTTTGTTGATTTTGTTTTTCTTTTCAGATAAACTACTTTTTGTTTCATTAATCTTTTTTTTTTTTTGTCCTTTGTCTTTTTCCATGTCCGGCAACGGATCGCAACCCTCAGTGTTGCCCCTGTACCGGACCGGGGACCGGGGACCGGCAACGGGATCGCAACCCTCGGCGTCACTCCCGCGCCTCGCTCAGCCAGTGAGCGGGAACCGGTCTGTATGTGGGATCCGAACCCTCGGGCGGGAGCGCCGCCGCGCTTCCCAAGCGGCGCACTATCCAGTGCGCCACCGGGCCGGCCCCTGTTTCATTAATCTTTTGTAGTGCATTTTTAGTCTCAATTTTATTTATTTATGCTCTGATTTCTATTGTTTATTTTCTTCTACTTATTTTGGGTTTAGTTTATTCTGCTTTTGTAGTTTCTTGAGGTGCACTGTTAAGCTGTTTATTTGGAATCTTTCTTTCTTTCTTTCTTTCTTTCTTTCTTTCTTTCTTTCTTTCTTTCCTTTTCTTTCTTTCTTTTTTTTTTTTTTTTTTGTAAGCATTTATTGCTACAAACTTTTCTTCAAATACTGCCTAGGCTGCATCCCATAGGTTTTGGTATGTTGTGTTTCTGTCTTCATTTGATTCAAGAGATTTTTTGACTTCCTTAATCTCTTTTTGACCCATTGGTCATTCAAAAGCGTTTTGTTTAATTTCCATGTATTTGTGTAGTTTTTCAAGTTCCTCTTATTGATTGATTAATAAGATTTCTAGTTTTTATTGATTTATAGTTTATCGATTTCTAGTTTTATGCTATTACAGTCAGAAAAAAATACTTGATATGATTTTTATGTTTTTGAATTTTTTGAGACTTATTTTGTGGCCTAACATATGGTCAGTCCTGGAGAATGTTCTGTGTGCTTATGAAAACAATATGTATTCTGCAGCTATTGAATGCAATGGTCTGCATATGTCTGTAGGTTCATCTGCTGTATGGTGCCATTTAAATCAGAGGTTTTCTTGTTAATTTTCTGTCTTGATGATCTGTCCAGTCCTGAGAGTGTAATGTTAAAGTCCCCAACCTTTATTGTGTTTGTGTCTATCCCTTCCTTTAGATCTGAAAATATTTATTTTATCTATCTAGGTGCTCCAGTGTTGGGAGCATAAATAATTGTTATATCCTTTTGCTGTATTGATCTCTCTATCATTAACAAATTCCCTTTTGTTGCTTAGTGCAGATTTTGATATAAAGTCTGTTTATCTGATATAGGTATAGCTATTTCTGCTCACTTTTGTTTTCCATTTGCATGGAATATCTTTTTCCATCCCTTCACTTTCAGTCTCTGTGTCTTTATAGATAAAGTGCGTTTCTTGTAGGCAGCATAAGAATGGGTCACTGTTTTTGTCCATTCAGCTAGTCTATGTATTTTGGAGCATTTAGTCTATTTACATTCAAGGTTATTATAGGTATGTGAGGTCTTACTATTGTCTCTCTGTTGGTTATTTTCTGATGGTTTTATGTATCCTTTGTTACTTTCTTCCTGTCTTATTGTTTATCCTTGTGGCGTAGTGGTTTTCTGTATTGATAAGGTTTGATTTCTTTCTCCTTCTAATTTATGTGCCTACTCTACCAGTAAGTTGTACATTTTAAGGTATTTTTATGATGGCTGTTTCTGTTCTTTCTCTTCTAGATGTAGGATATCCATAAGCATTTCTTGTGAGGCTGGTCTAGTGGTGATGAATTTCCTTAATTTTTGCTTGCCTGAGAAAGACTATTTCTCCTTCGTATCTGAAGAATAGCTTTGCTGCATACAATTTTCTTGTCTGGCAGGGTTTTTATTCTGTACTTTGTATGTATCATCCCATTCTCTCCTGGCCTGTAGGGTTTCTGCTAAGAAGTCCACTGTCAGTCTAATGGGGATTCCTTTATAAGTGACTTGACATTTTTCTCTTGCTATTTTTAGAATTCTCTCTTTGTTTTTAACTTTGGGTAGTTTGATTATAATGTGTTTTGAAGATGACCTATTTGCATTGAATCTATTTAGGGACCTTTGACCTTCCTGGATTTTGATGTTTGTATCTTTCCCAAGGCTAGGAATGCTTTTTCCTATTATTTCTTTTTATAGCTTTTCAATATCTTTGTAGTGGATTGAATTGTGTCCCCCCAAAACTCATTGAATCTTGAATTGTGTTCCCCAGGTTTTTTGTATTGGAAATTTAGCCCCCACTGTAACTGTTGAGAGTGGAAAATCCTATTAATCAAAAAGTGGGGACTTAAAGAGGTCACTAGATTATAGGGTTACTCCATGGTGAATGGATTAAAAATGGTGGTCATGGCCATGGTTTGGAGGGCTTTAAAAGGGGAAAATGAAGAATCTTTCTCTGCCCTCTTTCTGCTCTCTCTGCTTCCACCATTTTGCAATGTGAGACCCTTGGGTCACTGTCACAACCCCCAGATGTGTTCCTTGGACCTTGGACTTCCCAGTCTCAGAAACTGTAAGCAATATATATATATATATATTTTTTATAAATCATCCAGTTCCAAGTATTTTCTTATAAGCAACAGAAATGGACTAATATATTTTTTTTTGTTTTCTTCTTTTGGAATGTCCATAATTCAAATATTTGTTTACTTAATAGTATACCATAGATCTTGTAAGATTTGATCATTCTTCTCATAGATCTTGTAAGATTTGCTCGTTTTTTTATGCTTTTTTTTTTTTCTGCCTGTGTTATATGAAAATGGCTATCTTCAACATTAGAAATTCTTTCTTCTGCTTTATTTTTTCTGTTCTTGTGATTCTGGGATGTATTTTTTTATTTAATTCAATGAATTATTCAATTCCAAGGTTTCTGCTTGATTTGTTTAAAATAATATCTCTGTTGAATTTCTCATTCAGATCATGAATAGTTTTTCTGATTTTGTTGAAATGTTTGTCTGTATTCTCTTGTATCTCAATGAGCTTCCTTAGGATAATTAAAATGAATTTCTTTTCTGGCAAGTCAGCAATTTCTGATTCCTTGAGATCAGATACTGGAGCATTATTCTGTTTTTTGGTGATGTCATGTTATCTTGTTTGTTTGTTTTTATGTTTCTTGTTTCCCTGTGTTGGTATTTGTGCATCTGGTAGAACAGTCACCCTTTTGAGTTTTGTAGAGTGGCTTATATGGGAAAAGACTTTCCCCTGCAAATGTGACTTAGAGTTTTGATTGGGTAGAGTGCAATGGCTTTGTTCAGATGGATACAGTAGTGTAGACTCTGTGTAGTTTCTTCAGCTGTAATCTCCTTTCACTATGTCTATGAGTGATTCAAGAACCTATGCTTTGGAGGTTTACGGTGGTGTTGGTAAAGCTTTGCCCAGGGAAGTATTGCTGGGTTGGTTCACAGGCTGGGTGTGTGCACATTCACATATGAGTCAGTTGTCTCAGGAGCTGGCTCACTGGGGATGCAGTTTCTAGATTGATTCTCAGGCTGGGTGTGGTGGCTTATGATATGTCAGGGTCTCTGTGACATATTTGCCAGTTTCAGGGTCCTGTGATGCTTCTCTGACAATGGCTGAGGCTGCTGGGGCCAAGTCAGCCAGTCTTTCTCACACAGATGTGCATGCCTGTGATTGCTCAAAGAATCAGTGCTGGTCTTCCAGGGGCATGATAGCTGAGCTGATTTTCTGAGCCTGGGTTTTGTGCAGGTCACAGCTAGCTGTGTGCAGGTCTGCTGGTGATCCTTCTGCTGCACCTCATCCTGGGGCCTAATGCAAGGTATTGTTTCCCTCTGTGGTTCAGGAGCTAGGCTGCCAAAGCAGAAGTGATGAGCCACTTCTCAGGAAGTGGGTGAGGCTACTAGGTGGCGCTGCAGTTAGGAGGCCCATTCAGCTCCTTTTCAGACTGTTACAATGCCACTAGGCAGGCCTGCAGTGAAGAAACCTGGCTAGTTGCTTTCATGGTGGTGGGCAGGGCTGATAAGCCAGCTTGCAGTAAGAGGGTCCATCCAGGTGCTTCTGTGTGGGGGGTGGGTTGATAGGCAGGACTACAGTGAGTGGGCTTGTCCAGGTACTTCCTAGGTAGTGGGGGGATCACTAAGCAGGCCTGTAATGATGGGTCTATTTAGTTGTTTCTAGGCAGTGGTGAGAGCTTCTAGGCCAGTCTGCAGTGAGAAGGCCCATCTCGCTACTTCTGGGTGGTGGGTAGGGACACCAGGCAGGCCTACTGCGAGGAGGTGGGTGCAGCTGCTTCTGAGACTTTTGGGAAGGCTGCTATACTGGGGTGTCCAGGATGGAACCTCCTGGCTGTTCCTCTGGAAGGGATGGATGCACTTCATTTCCACTGGCTCAAGGGTGTATTCATTATGGTAGAGATCTGGGAGCTGGCTCAGGTACACACATCTCAGTCAGCTGGTGGAACTGGGGGGTAGGGGGAGGCATGGGGGTGATCCACCTGAGGAGCATCTGCTTGTCTGATCTCTGGCCAGGGATGTGGAGATATGTCAGTTCAACAGGACTAGGGTTGGCTTCGCAGAGTGTAGAACTAGAGTCACAGACACTGTGAGCCCAGACTTCAAGCCACCAAGATCAGAGCATTGTAGCCTCTTGTGGGAGTGCACTGGGACAAGAACAGAGCCTTAAAGCTGGAGAAGTGCCCTGGTGACTACTGGCCCCAGGGCATCGTGTGCTCCCATAATAAACCTGGTTTTAAGATGGCACCATAGTACACTGGCTTGGGTCACAAAGGCGGGGAGCGGGGAGAGTTCATAATTTGTGCTAGTGTTCTACAGCAATACAGTGTGTGTATTCTAGGCTACTCCTTACACTTGGCTCTGGGCAAGTCCTGGCAAAGCATCTTTTTTTTTTAAATTTAATTTAATTTTGTCAATATGCAATGTGGTTGATTATTGTGGTCCATTACTGAAACCTCCCTCCCTCCTCCCTCTCCCCCCTCCCTCCCAACAACCTCATATATGTTCACTTGTCATATCAACTTCAAGGAATTGTAATTGTTGTGTCTTCTTTCCTCTCCCCCCAGTTTATTTGTGTATTTATTTATTTATTTTTAGCTCCCACAAATAAGTGAGAACATGTGATATTTCTCTTTCTGTGCCTGACTTGTTACACTTAATATAATTCTCTCTAGGTCCATCCATGTTATTGCAAATGGCAGTATTTCATTATTTTTTATAGCAGAGTAGTAGTCGATTGTGTAGATATACCACATTTTCCATATCCACTCAACTGATGATGGACATTTGGGCTGGTTCCAACTCTTAGCTATTGTAAAGAGTGCTGCAATGAACACTGAACAACAAGTATATCTTTGACTTGATGATTTCCATTCCTCTGGGTATATTCCAAGCAGTGGGATAGCTGGGTCATATGGTAGGTCTATCTGCAATTGTTTGAAGAACCTCCATACCATTTTCCATAGAGGCTGCACCATTTTGCAGTCCCACCAACAATGTATGAGAGTTCCTTTTTCTCTGCAAACTCGCCAGCATTTATCATTCAGAGTCTTTTGGATATTAGCCATCCTAACTGGGGTGAGATGGTATCTCATGTGGTTTTGATTTGCATTTCCTGAATGCTGAGTGACGCTGAAAATTTTTTCATGTGTTTGTTGGCCATTCGTATATCTTCCTTTGAGAAATGCCTATTTAGCTCCTTTGCCCATTGTTTAATTGGGTTACTTGGTTTTTTTTGTTGTAAAGTTGTTTCAGTTCCTTGTATATTCTGGATATCAATCCTTTGTCAGATGTATATTTTGCAAATATTTTCTCCCACTCTGTTGGTTGTCTTTTAACTCTGTTAATTGTATCTTTTGCTGTGCAGAAGCTTTTTAGTTTGATAAAATCTCATTTATTTATTTTTTCCTTTGGTTGCCTGTGCTTTTCGGGTCGTATTCATGAAGTCTGTGCCCAGTCCTACTCCCTGAAATGTTTCTCTTAAATTTTCTTTAAGAAGTTTTATTGTTTCATTATTGATGATATTGGCAGTGGGTTTATCATATACGGCTTTAACTCTCTTGAGATACTTTTCATGTATACCTAACTTGTAGAGAGTCTTTATTATGAACAGGTGTCGAATTTTATCAAATGCTTTTTCAGTATCTACAGAGACGATTATATGGTCTGGTCCTGGTGTTTGATTTTATTGATATGGTGTATCACATTTATTGATTTGCGTATGTTGAACCAACCTTGCATCACTGGGATGAATCCCACTTGGTCATGGTGTATAATTTTGCATATGTGTTTCTGTATTCTGGTAGCTGGTATTTTACTGAGGATTTTTGCATCTATATTCATCAAGGATATTGGCCTGTAGTTTTCTTTTTTAGTTGTAACTTTACCTGGTTTTGGTATCAGGGTGATGTTTGCTTCATAGAATGAGTTTGGGAGAATGGGCTCTGTTTCAATCTTTTGGAATAGTTTGTAGAGAATTGTTGTTAATTCCTCTTTGAATGTTTGGTAGAATTCTGCTGTGAATCCATCTGGTCATGGGCTTTTCTTTGTTGGGAGCCTTCTGATAACAGCTTCAATCACTTTTATTGTTATTGGTCTGTTCAGATTTTCTACATCTTCTTGGCTCAGTTTTGGTAGTTAGTGTGTGTCCAGAAACTTATCCATTTCCTCCAGATTTTCAAATTTGTTGGCATATACTTGTTTATAGTAGTCTGTAATGATTCCTTTTATTTCAGAGGTATCAGTTGTAATATCACCTTTTTCAGTCCTAATTTTTTTATTTCAGTCTTCTCTCTTCTTTCTTAGTTTGCCATGCTAATGGTTTGTCAATTTTATTTATCTTTTCAAAAAACCAACTTTTTGATTTATTGATCCTTTGTATCTTTTGGGGGGTTTCAATTTCATTAAGTTATATTCTGATCTTAATGATTTCTTTCTGTCTGCTAACTTTGGGTTTGGATTGTTCTTGTTTTTCTAGTTCTTTAAAGGGATGTATTAGGTTGTTCACTTGCCATTTTTCCATTCTTCTGAAGTAAGCATTTAATGTGATGAATTTCCCCCTTAGTACTGCCTTTGCAGTATCCCACAGGTTTCGGTATGATGTATTGCTGTTTTCATTAGTTTCAATAAATTTTTTGATTTCTTGTTTGATTTCTTCTTTGACCCATATATGATTACGTAGAATACTGTTTAATTTCCATGTGTTTGTATAGTTTCCAGAATTTTGTTTGTTATTGATTTCTAATTTTAATCCATTGTAATATGAAAAAATACATGGGATAATTCCATTTTTTAAAAAATTTGTTGAGACTTGATTTGTGACTTAACATGTGATCTATCCTGGAGAATGATCCTTGTGCTGATGAGAAGAAGGAATATTCTGAAGTTGTTGGATGGAATGTTCTGTAGATTTCTGCCAAGTCCAATTGGTCTAGAGTGTTGTTTACATACTGTGTTTCTCTGCTGATTCTTTGCCTAGATGATCTGTCCAATATTGATTGTGGGGTTCTCAGGTCCCCTGTTATTATTGTATTAGTGTCTATTTCCTTCTTTAGGTCTAATAGATTTTGCTTTATTAATCTGGCTGCTCCGACATTGGGTGCATATATATTTATGACTGTTATGTCTTCTTGATGGATCAATCCTTTTATCATTATGTAGTGGCCCTCATCTCTTTTTATGGTTTTTAGTTTAAGGTCTATTTTATCAGGTATAAGAATAGCTACTCCAGCTCGTTTTTCATTTCTGTTTGCATTGTAAATCTTTTCCCATCCTTTCACTCTTAGTCTATGTGAGTCTTTATAGGCGAGGTGGGTCTCTTGAAGGCAGCATATAGTTGGATCCTCCTTTTTAATCCAGTCAGGCAGTTTGTGTCTTTTCATTGGGGAATTTAATCCTTTTACATTAAGAGTTGTTATTGAGAAGTGTTGATTTACTCCTAGCATTTTATTGATTTTTGTTTGGATGTCTTAAGTTTCTTTTGTTCCTTTCTTTCTGATTTACTGTTTGTCTTCTGTATTTGTTGGTTCTTTGGGTTCTTTTTTCTTTCTTCATTGTTGGCATTTTTATTTAACTAATGGGTTTTGATTCCTCTTGAGTTTTTATGGCAGTGGTAGTTATTTTTCAGGTACCAAACCCAGTACTCCCTTGAGAATTTCTTGTAAGGGTGGTTGTGTGGTAGTGAACTCCTGCAGTTTTTGTTTGTCTGAGAAATATACTATTTGCCCTTCATTTTGGGAGGACAGCCTTGTGGGATAGAGTATTTTTGGCTGGCAATCTCTGCCTTTTAGTATTTTGAATATATCATCCCATTCCTTTCTGGCTTTTAGGGTTTGTGATGAAAAGACTGATGTTAGTCTAATTGGGACTCCCTTATAGGTGATTTGATGCTTCTCTCTTGCAGCTTTTAAGATTCTCTCTTTGTCTTTGAGTTTTGCCAATTTGACTATAACATGTCTTGGAGAAGACCTTTTTGGGTTGATTACAGTTGGGGATATTTAAGCTTCCTGAATCTGAAGATCTGTGTCTTTCCCTATACCTTTGAAGTTTTCTGCCCTATTTTGTTGAATATGTTTTCAATGCAATCACCTGTTTCCTCCCCTTCTGGAATACCCATGACTCAGATATTTGAGCACTTAAGGTTGCCTGGTATCTCTTTTAGATTTTCCTCAATGATTTAAATTCTTTTTTTTTTTTTTTTTGGTCTGCCTCTGTTATTTCAAACAGTCCATCTTCAAGGTCAGAAGTTCTCTCTTCTTCTTCTGCAATCCTGGTGGTTAAACTCTCTGTTGTGTTTTTTATTTCGTTGAATGAATTCTTCAGCTCAGCGACCTCTGCTACATTCTTTTTCAGGGCATTGATTTCCTTTTACATTTCTTCTTTCAGGTC
The DNA here is from genome assembly GCF_000696425.1 of Galeopterus variegatus. NCBI lineage: Eukaryota > Metazoa > Chordata > Mammalia > Dermoptera > Cynocephalidae > Galeopterus > Galeopterus variegatus. The sequence continues at coordinate 151,081 of NW_007726714.1, forward strand.
CTATACTTTTCCTCATTTCATCATGTCGTCTAGCTGAGTTTTCCTGTATCTCATTTAGTTTCCTTAGAATTATCACTTGAAATTTCTTGTCAGACATTTCAAAGGCTTCTTGCTCTATAGGATCTAGAGCTTGTGAATTATTACCCTTTGGTTGTATACTTTCTTGATTTTTCATATTTCTGGTATCTTTCCTTTGATGTTTAGTCATTGTGGCAAGGGGTTTCATGGTCCATTGTTTCGACACTATTGTCTGGCTAGGATCCTGCCAGGGCTGCCAATTTGGCACAGCTGCCTCGGTGTCTGCTTGGTTGCCCACTGGTGCCATGGGGCATGTGGCCTCTGTGGGTCTCAGGCCTCTCTGGGCAGGTGCCTCTCTTTCAGCTTGCACTCGGCTGGCTGGGGATGGGGTCCAGTGGTGGTGAGACCTACCTGCTCAGCCACGCACCAGTGCCATGAGGCTCATGGTCTCTGCAGGACTTAGGCCTCTCTGGGGGGGCACCTCTGTGGTCAGCATGCACTTGGCCAGGCTGGGCATGGGGTCCTGCCAAAGGATCTGTGGACCTCTGTGATGAGCATGGGAGTTGGTGTGGGTCTTCTGCTTACCTCTCCACTGCAAGGGAAAATTCTTCCTTCATTGTTCCCAGAATTGAGATGTGGTGTCTGAGGCCATGTGCCTCCCTCTCCTCTCTATGCTACCATCCTGGGCTTTATACTCCACAGGGGTCTCACCAGCCTCCTGGTACACGCCTACACTTTCCCACATGCTCCTATCAATATTTATCTGTTGTTAGTTTAGCTGTTAGTTGTTCTGCTTCTATTCTGTAAGAGGAATTGACACCTCTCATACACCACCTTGCCCTGCATCCCTGCATTGTCACTCTTCTTTTTAGTGAAGAGTGTAACAGGTTTTTTGTTTTGTTTGTTTTCCTTCTTTCATTTTCTTGAATTTATATATTCTAATCAGAGTACATAACCCACTGTTAGACAAAATTTTAAATCAGAAAAGAAAACAAAACAGAACACAACAAACCCCCACATTTCTCAGAGAGACTATAGTGAATTTTCTATTGCCACTGAATAAAGGTAGAATAGGTTAGTAATGATATTCTCCACATTTTGAGTGCCCACTTTGTGTCAGGCACTGTTGTAAGCATTTATATTAACTCATGCCCCAATGCTCACACTACCTATTAGATGAGGAAAGATGTTACAATTTTTTCTCAGTGTTCTATGATTTGTAAATGGCAGAATTCATACCTTAACATGTGCAATCTAATTCTTAAGAACAGTTGATCTGTCAAGCTTCTGCTTGACCAGTCTGATAGTTTAAACAGTAAATGCATTTAACAGCCAAATCCATAGCACTGAACCATATCTACTTCTTTTAAAATAAAATTGAGTAATATATTTTAAATACCCATATTTAGTTAAAAATATATAAAAGCAATCTCAGCTAAATATATTTTTACAATTTTATAATTCTGTATTTCTAAACATGTTACAATGCACAAGTACTAGGTATAGTCAAGAGAAATTCTATCAAGCATTGGATGCCTGCATTCCTTAATTTCACCACAGCTACATCTACAAATTAAATGTGTGGCAGAGTTTGTACTGATGTTCTTTCCCTCCAACACCTTGCTGCCAATAGAATGTCATGCCACTATCATCTCTATAAATTTCAGTTTCCATAAATGTCATTTTTAAAGGTCATTTTAGATCTGCCACTCTGGATAGAGGTATCTCTTTTTTTGAAAAGGCCAAGTTAAGTACCTTTCTTAAAATTACAGTGATTCCGTTTCTTTCTTAAATACTCATATGCAAAATATGGTCAAATGAACCATTTGAAAAGCTTCGATATTTTCATCAGCATTAATGCATGTTATATGTGAGAAATAGCTCCATAATTCATTATTTCATAATCTATGTGAATTACTTTAATTGAATATTGACAAATTATAATTGCATATATTTATGGGGTGTAGTGTGATGCTATTATATATTTATAAAATATAAAATGATTGAATCAAGCTAATTAACATATCCATCACAACAATACTTATCACTTATTTCTGCTGTGTAACTGAAACATTGCAACCTTTAACCCATATTTTTCCATTCCTCCCACCCCTTAGCCTCTGGCAATCACCATTCTGCTTTCTACTTTTATAAGTTTGATTGTTTTATATTTTGCATATAAGTGAGAGCATATGATATTTGTCTTTTTGTGCCTGGCTTAATACATTTAGCATAATGTCTTGCAGGTTTATCCATTTTGCTTCAAACAATAAAATTTCCCTTTTTTAAAAGGCTGAATAGTATTCCATTGTATATACTAACTTTTCTTTATCCACTCATTCATTGATGGACACTTAGGTGGACTTCATATCTTGGCTGTTGTGAATAATGCTGTAATTAACATAGGAGTGTAGATATCTCTTTGACATACTGATTTCAAATTCTTTGGCAATATACCCAGAAGTGGGATTGCTGGATCATATTGTAATTCTATTTTTAGTTTTTTGAGGAGCTTTGTAAACTTTTCCACAATAGCTGTGCTAATTTGCACTCCCACTAACAGTGTGCAAGGGTTCCTTTTTCTCTGCATCCTTGCCAACACTTGTTATCTTTCATCTTTTTGACAATAGCCATTCTGACAGGTGTGAGATGATATCTCATTGTGGCTTTAATTTGCATTTCCCTAATGGTTAGTGATGTTGAACACTTTTTCATTTATCTGTTGAACATTTGCATGTCTTCTTTCAAGAAATGTCTATTCAGATAATTTGCCCATATTTAATTAGGTTATTTTATTCCTTGCTATTGAGCTGAATTCTGTGTATATTTTGAATGTTAACCCTATATCAGATGTATAGTTGGCAAATATTTTTTCCCAGTTTGGAGGTTGTCTGTTTGCTCTGTTAATTTTGTCCTTTGCTATGCAGAAGCTTTTTAGTTTGATGTAATATCATTTGTCTATTTTGGGTTTTGTTGCCTGAGCTTCTGGGGTCAAATCTGAAGAAATAATTGCCTAGACCAATGTCATATAGTTGTTTTTCTATGTTTTCTCCTAGAAATTGTACAGTTTTAGATTTTATGTTTAAGTCTTTAATCCATTTTGAGTTGATTTTTTTATATAGTGTGAGATATAGGTCCAATTTCATCTTTCTATATGTGAATATCCAGTCTTCAAAAACATACTTTATTGAAAAGACTGTCCTTTTTCCACTGTATTCTTGGCAACTTTGTTGAAGATCAGTTGACTGTGAATGCGTGAGTTTTGGGGGGGGATCTCAATTCTGTTCCACTGATTGATATGTTTCTTTTTATGCTAGTACTATGCTGTTTTAATTACTATATCTTTGTAATATAGTTTGAAGTTGGGTAGTGTGATGCCTCCAGTTTTGTTCTTTTTGTTCAAGATTGCCTTGACTATTAGGTTGTGTGTGTGTGTGTGTGTGTGTGTGTGTGTGTTTCCATATAATTTTTGGATTGTTTTTCCTATTTCTCTGAAAAATGGCATTGGAATTTTGATAGGGACTGCATTGAATCTGTAGATCACTTTGGTTAGTCTGAACTTTTTAACCATAATAATTCTTCCAATCTATGAACACAGAGTATCTTTTCACTTATTTTGTGTCTTCAATTTCTCTTATCAAAGTTTTGTAGTTTTCAGTATAGAGATTTTTCTTCTCTTTGATTAAATCTGCTTCTAAGTATTTTTTTGTTGTAGGTGTTGTAAATGGGATTGTTGTTTGATTATATTTTCAGATAGTTCACTGCTAGTGTATGGAAATGATACTAATTTGTGTGTGTTGACTTGAATCCTGCAACTGTACTTTATTTATTTATTAGTTCTATTTTTTTTTTTGGTGGAGTTTTTAGGGCTTTCATATATAAGATTACATCACCAGAAACCATGACAATTTAATTTATTTCTTTCCCACTTGGATGCCTTTTATTTCCTTCTCTTACCTAAATGCTCTGGCTAGAACTTCTAGTACTACGTAAAATAGAAGTGGTGAGAGTGGACAACCTTGTCTTGTTCCTGATCTCAGAAGAAAAGCTTTCAACTTTTTACCATTGTGTATAGTGTTAGCTGTGGGCTTGTGATATATGGTACATTTCTTTATCATGTTGAGATACATTTCTTCTAAACCTAAATTGTGGAAGGTTTTTATCATTAACGAATGCTGAGTTTTTTCAAGTGATTTTCTGCATCTAATGAGATTATCATATGATTTCTGTTCTTAATGCTGTTAATGTTATGTATCATGTTTATAAATTTGAATATATTCAACCATTCTTGCATCCCTGAGGTAAATCCCTCTTGATCTGATGAATGATCCTTTTAATGTGCTGTTGAATTTTCTTTGCTAGTATTACATAAATTCTTATGTGACCTTCTTGTTGAAACAACAAAGTTCACAAGTTGGTTTGCAATATACCATGAACCTAACAACTAAGATATGTTTTAAGAAGTCAGCACTAGATAGAAAGTTCAAAACTTTCACCCAAATTATTATTTAATGAATATTCTCTTTTTCCTCTTTCAAGGTTATAATTTTACTTTTAGGGACTATATGAAGCAAAAACCGATTTTATCCATTAATTCTCACCATTCGCAGCTTTAGATAGCCTTGATTATGAATGAATGCTCACTTTGTTACCTAAGATTTATGATACTTAATGGCATTAATGTATTTAATATATTTTCAAAGCATAGCAAGTATTTCATCCAGACTACTAACTCTACTGAAGAATTCAAAAAAGAATGTCACTTAGGTTTACATATTTATGAATACCTTACATTTACTTTCACATTCTTATCAATTGACAGTTTTTTTCAAGGCACTGCTTTCTTTGCTCAAGTGTTTCCACTAGGTTTAAACTAAAAATGTAATTGTAAGAATACGTATAATATCCGAGGTAGGCAGAATTCTAAAATGGTCATCTAAGGTTTCTGGCCCTGGTTATTTAAGCAAATGCTAAATTAGGTACTGTTGTAAATTAGGTACTGTTAGAGATTTTGCAAGTATAATTAAGGTTACTAAGTTATGTGAGAAATTATCTGTATGGGCCTAATGTGATCGAGTGAACCCTTTGGAAGCTGAATATTCTTTGAGTGGCAAAAAAAGGAAAAATCAGAGAAATTCAAAGGATGATAAGGATCTGATTTGCTGTTGTTAGCTTTAAAGATGAAGGAGGTCACATGCAATAACTAGAGAGTGGTCTCCAGATGGTGAAATCAGCTTCTTGAAATAGTCAATAGAAAAACAATAAAATATTTAATTCTATCAATGTGACATACTGGTTAACAAGGAACTAAAGAATGATTTAAGATTCCTTTGAGTTTACCTCTTAGTTCATTGTAATTTTGTATCTAGTGTGTTATTCTCTTTCAATTATCATTTTGAATAATTCAGAGGTGTAATAATAGATTCTAATTAGGTTGAGCCTGAATGTTGTACATGCAAAGAAAGTCATTCTCTATCATTGATCTCTGTAGCAAATTTTAATTTTTAAAGCATGCTCACCAATTTATCTTATGTATTATGACCATTAGCCCTATACATCAGAAACCAAAGTATTTATATTTTACTACTAAAATTATTTATTCTCAAACTAGAACCTGCCAACCCCTACAACAGGCACTGGGTTTATAATGTTGAGCACAAAAAACAGAGTTCTGAATTATGATTTTCAATAAAGTTATTGCAAGTTAAATATGTAATGCTAAATTATAAAAATAACTCTATGGAGAAAAGATATATACTGCTGTGAAAGTACATAATGTTAAATTTCTTCTAGTTTAGGGTTTCAGGAAAAAGCTTCTCTGAAGAAGTAAATTATTGAGCTGAGATTGGAAAGATGAAAGAGTTGTGTAAATACAATGATTTCAGACAAAGAGAACAACTCTGTGCAAAGCTTAGTGGCAGGAGAAAGCATAGTTTCTTTAAAAAACTGGGAAAAGGTCATTGTACTGAAATAGTAAGAGCACACCTGGGAATAAGGTTTCAGATTTATAAACAAGAGTCTGATCACAGGTCATTGAAGATTTTGTTGAAGATTTTAAACAAAATAGAAGTCATCAAGTCAGAAATAGTTTGGTGAAATCAGACTATAATTTGAAATGACTGCTTTTGTTTGTGATTTGAGTCTATATCGAAAGGGCTGTTTAGAGAAATGAAAGACTGTGGGAAGGAACTGCTGTTTTCTAGGCAAGAGATGATAGTTAATTAGACTAAGGTAGTGATTGGTAGAAACAGAAGGGAGTACTTGAGTTTGGGAAGTACTTGAAAATAAAATAGATATGACTTTTTGATGGATTAAATATGGAAACTCAAGGATTTCTTTATAATAATCTCTATATTTTTAAAAATAACTCTGTGTAGGTGCCATTTGCTGAGATAGATAACATAGGTGGCAATTCTATTGGGCAAGAAAGATTATAAGGTAGTTTGGGGCACATTTGATTCGCTGTTTTATTTATCTAGATAAAAATTTCAAGTAGCTCAGAATTTTAGACAAAAGTTGAAAGTTGGAAATATGAATTTGGACTTTCTTGGGACATATAGTCAGCCCTCCATGTCCTTGAGTCTCACATCCACAGATTCAACCAACTATGTATCAAAAATATTCAGAAAAAGAAAACAATAAAAAATAAAAATAATGCAAATCCAAAACAATACAGTATAATAACCATGTAGCATTTACATTGTATTAGGTATTATAAATAATCTACAGATAATTTAAAATATATAGGAGGATGTGCATAAGTTATATGCAAATATTATACCATTTTATATAAGGAACTTGAGCATCTATGAATTTTGCTATCTGCAGGGGTTCCTGGAACCAATCTCTTTCAGGTGGATTGGGACAGCTGTATATAATATTGGGAACTGTGCACATAAATGAGAAAATAGAGTTGGGAAGAAGGTATGTGGATATATAAAAGCCTGGGACTTGCTGTTAAGATATCCCCAATGTTTAATGTCAGAATAAAGGATGATAACTAAATAGATTTTTCAAAACATGGGAGAAATTCTGGGGAGAGTGGAGTCATGGAAACCAAAGAAAGATCATGTTTCAGAAAGAAGAAGGGGATCTTGTCAAATATTGCTGAGAATTCAAGTGAGATGATGACTAAAATAGAGCATAAGATGAAGAAAACAAATTTATTGTGGATCACAGAAAAAGCTGTGTTCCATAGGGTGAAGACAGAAGAAATCACCCCACGGGTTGCAGACAGGTTGAGGAGTGTTTGTGAAGGAAAAATGCTTCAGTGGCAATTGACTCTATTTTGTATAGTTGGTTGTGAAAGTCTGCAGAGAAATTGAGCAGCAGCTGGAGTGAAATATATAGTTAAAATGCCTTTCTTTTTTTTCTTTTAAAGATAAATAATGCTTCAAAAATATCAAATGTTTTTGGAAAGGATCTAGGAACCCCATTAAAAAGGAGAGACTGAATATAGAGAATAACAAAATAATAATTGATTCTTCACTTACTTTGAGAACAGAGACAAGAATGATTAGGGATAGAGGGGGAAGAAGCATTGTCTTTATTATTACAGAAGGAAAGGAATAAAACACTGATATGGAAGGAGAGAGACTGAGAAGTTAGTTACAGTGTCAGGGAATTTTGTTTTAATGCTGTATGATTGCAGTAGTATATTTGAAAAGAAATAAAATGTTTCAGATATTTAAGGATGAGGATCTTTTTTTAGGTTGTGGATCATAAGTGCATAGTGATAACAATTTATCCTTTTATAGATAAATTTCCAGCTGTCCTTGGCTATGTCAATACAATAACAAACTGAATGACAGAAAGAGAATAGCAAAGAAATTTAGAATATGATCAGAGGTGTTGTTGCAATCATGAACATAGGATAAGGAAATAGCTTAATAAAGCAGAGGGCCTATAGATAGAAAGACATAAAAACTTACATTTCCATAGTTCCCAATGATATATAACATAATAGTAAACATAGTTGAATAAGCAAATTGGAAGAAGAGCTGTGTTCACAGAAGAATGTTTTATTTCACAACAGTAGAGACCATTGGGTTTAACATGAAGATGTTTATTCATTGCTTTAAACAATATATTTTCAGCCCATTTGTGAATACAGAAGCCCGTCACAGTGTGCTTAAGAGTTGGAGTTGATGAAATAGAAATAGTAAGTTTTGGAATCCTGTCAGTAAGTATAAAAAATAGGGTGTCTTAATGAAAGGTTTTTAGAACTAGGTAAACAAATGTGTCTGGGGACTAAAGCATATGAGATAATGGAAACATCAAAGTATATGAAAAGCCTAAATAAATGCTCTCTGGGGAGGCAAAACAAAATGGATAAAAATCACAGGTGGTAGTTTTAACTTTGCTCAAGAATGGGGTAAAATCCTTCTTCAGAAGAACACAAAGGAAAGGAAATACACAAGTGGTACAGAGGTAGAGAAGAAAACATAAGAAGGAGTTACCAAATGTGATTGGTCATTTCCTGAAGTAGAACTGAGATTCTATGTGGAGGGTGGGAAGCTCAGAAGTATGATTTTCAGCTTGAAAATTGACAAATTGAGGTTTTTTCCTGTTTGACTTTATAGAAATTTTTTACCGTAATGATATCTCATCTATCTGGGACATGGTAGAATTAGCATCAGCTGTACCTCTGAGGTACAATGAGCTGGAACCCTTAATTCTTTTACTGGACAGAGTGTATTGTTTCTGGTATTTGAGGGACCTAGTCAGAAGGGAAAGCACTGGGGTGGAATGGGGACACACTTTTTTCCAAATTAAAACATATAACGATCTCTTGCCCATTTGTGGAATTTCTATCCCTGGGGCGGTCAGCTTGACCAAACATTTTGCCTAATTTAGGTGTGCCTTGCCTTACACCAAAGGCAAAGAAAATAGTATTCTTAAACATTTTCCTTGACTTACACCCTGATCTTGGCTTTTGAATCATGGTTACCATGACATTAAGAAATGGCAACTGAAGCTGACTCCATGGAAAACTGAACCAGGGGAAAAATAGTTTCTCTGTAAAGCTTAAACAGAAAACCTAAGTCACCTGTCCCTTGTCTCTTTTTCCAAAGGTGTAAGTCTGGATTCATTACAGTATTTGGAGATAGTGCTGTCAACATGGGAATGTACTAAGTTGTGGAAGTACATTGCACTGTTAAAATTTCTGTGTGCTTTAGAAGTCCTAAGGAGAAATACTTAATGTATGTTTTGGCATAGGTTGTTTAGCAGTCTTCTTGAAGAAAATGTTTAAATAGTAGAAGTCTGAGTATAAAAGTTTATTTTTTTGTCTTTAGCCCCATCAAATTAGAATCTCTGTGAGAAGAAAGACTTGACTTATCTTACTTACAACTGTATCTGCACAAGCTAGTACTGTGTGACTGTCACATAGTAACTGCTCAATCAATGAGAGATTACTATTAATAGTTTTCCTTATTCCATAATTATTAATAGTACCTTAACTGTAATAAAATTATATATAATTTTAAGTTTAATAACTTATCTTCAGATTGAAAAGTAATTTTACTTCCATTGTCTCATTTAATTCTCACAATTTTTTAAAATTTATTGATGACAATATCCACTTTATACAAGAGAAAATAATAGTAGCAACTGACACGTAGAGCATAACATGTGTGAAGTACTGCTCTAAGGGATTTAAATGTTAACTCAATCCCCACAACAACCCTACAAAGGAGGCATTATCATTATCTTCATTTTATAGTTTTATTTATTTGTTTATTTATTATTTGAATTTATCAATATATAATGTAGTTGATTTTCATGTTCGTTTTATAGTTTTAAAAGCTGGGGCACAAAGAGCTTAAATGACTTTCCCAATGTCGTACCTCATATGAGCAGCATCTTCACTCTGCTTTGTGACTCTTTCTTCCTCCACGTGACATCACAGCCCCAAGGACATCTCCATGTAGCTTGAGCTTCTAACTACACGGGTGTCTAAGGGCAGTCACACTTCTCCTGTGGTAGCTGCCAGCAGGGGTGCGCCTGGGGTCCTCCCGCAGACCCAGAAGGAGAAGGAGCCGATAGGATTACCCCCGGTGTTGGGACTGAGGGATCTCGGGGGAGAAGTGAGCCTGCTGCCCGCCAACCCAGCCCCATGAAAGAGACACTCAGACGTGGCAGAGGTTCTGTCAGGGCAGTTCCACTTTACTGCCGTTACACTGCAATTTATATAAGCAAGCAAGTACTGGCTTTCCAAGAACTAACCAATCAATTAAAGGACCATGCGGGCATGCATTTTGTACTAACATGTTGAGCATAGCAATCACGCAGGATTCACGAATGCGGAAATACTGGAGGACCAATAAAAACCTTTTGGAGCTATCTTGAGTTACGCTTCCCCTACTTCCCGCGGGCACCATCTTCTTCCTCTACCCTTAGGCAGGCACCATGTGGCTCACAGATAATGTTTGCTCCTAAAAATGGGCCCAACAGCTGCCTTCTGAAAGAGATTGAGACAGAAGTTCCCATACTCATCCAAGAAATATCCAGAATGTGCTCAGTGTGGGTTTCATTGTATTTTATTGCTTGATATCATCACTGGACACCTCAGATTCAAGAAAAGAGGAAATGGACACCATCCTTTCAAAGAATGTCAAAGGAATTTCTGCCATTTTTTAAAACTGCTACAAGAGAGTAATAACTTATTCTATGTTGTGCAGCTATTAAATAAAAGAACAACGATTCAACCCAAATTGGTTTTTTTTTCATTTTTCTACTTCAAGTCTATTGTTCTTCTCAATATTCTACACATCTAGGAAATATTTTCCATTAGAAACAGATTTTTTCAGACTTGACTGTAGAGAATTATGTAGTTAATAATATTCTTTACTTTTTTCTTATTTTTTCTTGTCTTTAATTTCTATGTACCCTTCCATCTCCCAAAGCCCCACTCCATACTACCAAGTAACTCATGTTATCAACCTGGAATTTCCTAATTGTTCATATATAT
>NW_007726714.1:162106-167024 GCF_000696425.1 Galeopterus variegatus
TATATATATATATATATATATATATAATATATATATATATATACACACACACACACACACACACACACATAGATATGTTTATTGTATCTGTATATTTGTGTGTATATATATGTTTTTCACACGTTCATATATATACATTATACATGTGGTCAATTTAATAACATTTTATTAACTTCTCTACATCTTATTTTCATTTCATTCAACAATACTTTGTGGAAAATCATCCACTTTGTGGTGCATTTATAATTGATTATTTTTAAAAACTACAAAATATTGCATATTTTGTAATTCATATGTTGAATATTGACTCTGTTCTAAGTTTTCTAGTTTTGTTTGCTTGTTTAATCACTACAAATAAAGCTGCAATAAGCATTATTCACTATCACACTTGATTTACAGGTTGTTGCCTGGATAAAGCTCCCGGCCAAACAGATGAGTGGATGCTGAAATACAGCCTGTGCTCTACTCTGTAAACCATAAACATGGGATATGGCTGCATCTGCTCTGAGGGGCAGACAGAAGCATTATTTTCTAACATCAAAGCTCATAAATCCAGGGCAAATGACTTGTACATACATGTGGTAAGCAAAATAATATCTCATTCTAAATATGTCTGCATTCTAATCCCCAAAGCCTGTGAGTATGTTACCTTACATGGAAAAAAGGACTTGCAGATAGAATTAAGGTTGCTAATCAGCTGACCTTAAAATAAGATCATCCTCAATTATCCAGATAGGGCCCGTGTAATCATGAGAGTCTTTAAACAGAAGCCGAAGAGAGAGGTGAAGAAGACAGTTTGAGGGAAATGATACCACAGAAGAAAGAAAAGAGAGAGATGCAACATTACTGGCACTGAAGACAGAGGTATGGTTTACAAGTCAAGGACCGGAAAATTAGAAAAGTAGACAAATGGATTCTTCACTAGAACCTCCAAATGGGAATATGGTCCTGCCAAAACACTTTGACTTTAACCAAGTGAAACCTCTTTCAGAACTCTGATCTATAGAAGTGTAAGATGGTAAGTGTGTGTTGCTTTAAGCCTCTAATTTTGTGGTAATTTTTACTGCAGCAAGAGAAAATCAATGCAATAATTTATACTTGTACTTTTATTTTTATGAACCACATTCACAAGAGTAGGACTGCTAGGCCAAAGTATTTTTAATTTCTTGACTAATTACATAGACTTTTCCTCCAAAAACTTTCAGAACTGCTAGCTAAAATATTTCTCTGAATAATTGTGTTGAAAGAACCAGAAAGCCATATGTCCTTTGCTGACATTATAAAACATGACCCATAAGATCTAAAATTGATACAGTATAATTGGAATGAGAATTTCACTTCTGATTCAGTGTTCTCAGACAACTGTTCACAGACCTGTGTTAGGCATGTGAGAATTCATAGTTTTTCTGGAGAGGAAAAAAAAATCACTAACCTTGTATGGTTTAACAGCTTAATTAACACATTCTAAATAAATCTTAAAATAACAGTTGTTTGTAACTTTTGACATGATATGAATTTTAGGAAACTCAGACTTCAAATTTTTTTATTCTAAAATATGAAACTATCTCACATATCAAAAGTATGCAAACTATTGTGATGGATATGTTAATTAACATGATGGTGTTAATCACTTCACAGTGTGTATGTATGACCAAATACTATGTTGTATACCTTAAATATATACAATTTTTATTTGTCAAGATACTTCAATAAAGCTGGAAAAAATGCTTACAAATGATTATCTATTATTTTTTGTGCATTCCTAAGAATAAAATATGAAATTCATCTACTTTGCACAAATAAAAATTTTGTGACAGGTGTAATATTTCAAAAGTAAAATTAATAGTATAAGTCATTAGTTTCTATATTTGTGGATTTTATGAAGAAATTCACAGAAATCCTCAAAGTCCTTCATCATTGTGGGAGGGGTTTTTTCAGTCTCCAGTGGTGTGAAATTATATTTTTATTTCGCCTAATCAGTTTTGGATTTACAAAATACCACTCATGTTTTTCTTGTATATTTATACCAAATATGAGCACTAGGAAATAAATTCCTGTTTTATAACAATTAAAGATAAAACATTGTGTCTTGCTTTTCATCGTGTTTCTCTACTAGTACACAAAAAGTAATGTTTTTTTTTTCCTTTTTGTCTTTTTTCTTGACCAGCAACGGATCGCAACCCTCAGTGTCACGCCCGTACCGGACTGGGACCGGCAATGGGATCGCAACCCTCGGTGTCACGTCTGCACCTCGCTCAGCCAGTGAGCGGGAACCGGTCTGTATGTGGGATTCGAACCCTCGCCAGGAGCACCACGGCGCTCCCAAGCGGTGCACTGTAGCAGTGCGCCACCGGGCTGGCCCCCACAAAAAGTAATGTTAATCACTTTTTTAAAGGCACTCTTTTCCAGTTCTCGCCTCTCACCATTACATTTAAAAAAACAATTGATTAGTATGCCATTTTTCTTATTTAAATGGTTTTGGAGAGGTATTTTTTTTTTTTTTTGGTTTTCTCTGTTTTTGTTTTTGCACTTTTACCTTGCATACCATAGAAGGGATAATTCAGTAAATGTAGCTATTGTAAAATTTGGCAGATATTTCTCCCATGATAAAAATATATGTATTCCTTCTGAGTAAAATCTTAAATTGGCACACTAATACAGATAAAAAATAAATAATATTTCATGCCCAGGCAACCTGTAACACATTTTGCAGTTAATAAATTTAACACTTGTCTAAATCAATATATTTCATTAAATATGAGGACATAATGTGATACTCAAGTAGATTACTGTTTTAAATATAAATAAAGTATGAGTTTGTTATTTAGAGTTAATATTTTAATATATTCAAAGTAAAATATTTATTTACTTATTTAGTTATTCATTAATTTTCAGCTCAAAGATAACTTGACTTCAAGTCCATATATGATTTTTACAAAATGGAAAAAAAAATAGAGGCTCAACAAGGTCACTTGATTTGTCCAAGGTTAACAAATAAAAATTAATTTAATATTATCTCATTAATTTTGTCTGTGAAACATTTTAAGCAAATGCAGTATAGGAAGTACTGGAATAACAATGAGTTTACACAATTGTTATTCACTCTAGAATGTGTTTGTGTGTGTGTGTGTGTGTGTGTGGGTGCATGAATATATATATAAGAACTTAAAATTCAATTTGATGTTCACCCAACTGTGCAGACATACAATTATATTGCATTAGGTACATCTCTTTCAACTAGATCCATTATTTTTTAAACTAATTTAATAGCTTACTGAAACATGAATATTATTTATTTAAAATATTTGTGGAAAATTCTACAGAATCTGATAATGTCATTCTATTTTATTGTAGTTTATTAACCTTTTAATACATATTTTATGAGACCTTTGTTTCCAAAGCTAGCAGAATGAGTTTCTGTGTGTCTGTTTAGTAATGGCAATGCACACACATTACATGGCAGCATTTGCATTTTGGTAACATTGACTAGTGAATACAGGATCATGTGGAAGCACACACTAATCTTTAATTAAATTTTTTATAAAGCCTAAAGCAAATATTTACATGTCAGCCTCACAGCAAAAAAGACCATCTCAAATCAAATCCTCTGGAATCCTAACCTTTGAAAATGGAGGATTCATAGTCAGGAGAAAATGTGAAACACATTTAGGAATTAAGTCAAAATATGTTTTCTAATTCATAATTATCTAAATGAAAACAAAAAGACCTTCTGTGAAACACATTTAGGAATTAAGTCAAAATATGTTTTCTAATTCACAATTATCTAAATGAAAACAAAAAGACCTTCTAATGTGGTTCATAGACTGAAAAAGAGACTTAGAGGCATCACAAGCAAATTAGCTCATATCTGGAAGTACCAACATGTTAGCCAAGAATAAAAAATATGCTGCTATATAAAATTTTTAAGTGTCCAGTCACTTAAAGAAATCTCTCTTAACAGGTAACCAACATTTAAACAAATAATATTTAAATTAAATTAAGTTGTAAGGAATAATTAATAGAATCATAATACTTAATTCCAAGAAAAACCACCACCATAAAACTTTAGAAACAGAGTTAGCACATAGTCTTTGTCATTAACCAAGACTATTTGTGTCGATCATTTTTAATTTTATTTTATTATATCATTTTTATTCATTATTAATATTTATTATTTTAAATAGTTGTTATTCTAAAGAGTATGTTGGTAGAAAGTCACAAAATTTCAGTTAGGCTGGAGCAATAACTTCAAGGGATCTATTGCACATCATAGTGACTATAATTAATAATATACAGTATACTTGAAAATTTGTAAGAGAATAGATTTTAAGTGTACTCACCACAAAAATTAAGTATTTGAGGTAATGCACATGTTAATTAGCTTGATTTAGCCATTTCACAATGTATACATTTGTACACCATAAATACATACAATTTTACTTGTCAATGAAAATAAATAAGTAAATAAGAAAAGTGAAAAAACCAAAAGATAAAGCTTATGTATTTATGATTCATGAAACACGTAAAATATTCAGTTTGAATAAAATTATAAAAATGCATAATCTCAACCATATTGGCAATATATGGCATTTTACACTTACTCTTTTGTGTTTTCTCTTTATTTTAATTATTCAAGTTTAAGCCTTTAGAAGACAGTGACTGATACAAATAAAGAGCATTTTCCATTGCTTAACAGAGAGTCAAGAATATTGAAGGTTCTTAATCATATACTAGTGATAAAAGAATGTTCACATTGGTACCACAATATTTGGGGATTAGTAGAAAATATTTGTTTTTTTTTTTTTTTTTTTTCCTTTTTGTCTTTTTTCGTGTCTGGCAACGGACCGCAACCCTCAGTGTTTCGCCCGTACCAGACCGGGACCGGCAACGGGATCAGGACCCCCGGCCCTGCGCCCCC